>NC_060264.1:11053687-11358525 GCF_021901455.1 Neodiprion lecontei | reverse complement strand
TAATACCAACAAGTGCAATATTCTGGTAGAAGACTGAAAAGAAGAGATATAAGAGTAGGCATAGGTATGGATCGAGCACAAGTACCCCCCTAAAGAAATCGCAATAGTAAATTCGTAGAATCCGTGCCATTTTATTATTTCTGCGTCAAATGAAAAAGTATAGAAGTGTTTTTGTTCAGAATTGCATATGTAATGAGGCTGCCACGCAGCACGAAATATTTTAGAAATGTTTCAAAATTCGCGGAAATGTTATATTGTGGGGCCGTCCATTAATCACGTGATCTTTTTTTAAGCATTTTTCAACCCCCCCCCTCCCCCTTGGTGATACGTGGTGAGGTTTAAGACTACCCCCCCACCACCCACCCAACATCCCGTGTATTTTTAGTATCTAAAAAAAATCTAAAATTTTTCAGAATATCTTAGAATATTATCCTAAGCACAGATATAAAATATAATCTTATCTTATTCTGATATTAAGGACCATGATAAAAATGTCTAGATAGAAAGGTTAATAATGAAAAAATAAATACACGTGATATCTTATTACACCCCCCCCCCCCCCCCCCCGTGACATTCCGTGATTTTTGTCAACCCCCCCCCGCCCTTTGAAGCCTCACGCGATTAATGGACAGCCCCTGTACTTAAAATATTTCTGAAACATTTCAAAACTTGGGGAAATGTTATATTGCGCTTGAAATATTTCTGAAACGTTTCTGAAATACTGGAAATGTTGTATTGCAATTAAAATGTTTCAGATACGTTTCAGAAATAATCCTGAAATTGTGTCAGGAATCTGCAATGTTGTGACATTTCTGAAATGTTTCTGAAATATTTCGTGTCTTGTGGGCTGTTGAACCCTTTTCCTTGTTTGAAATACATGGACCTCGATATTTGGAGATATAAAGTAGAAATCGACCAGGGCATTAAGCGTATTCACAGCGGAATCAGCAGCTAGGCTGCTATCAGGTAGGGGAACGTACCCATACTACGTGACCTATTTTTTTAGATTTTTCGACCCCTCCCCCCCTTCGGTGACTTCTCGTAGTATATGCCAAGACCCCCCATCCCCCCCTTTATTTTTCACGTAGTATTAACTTCACTGAAATACAAACTGTCTGACAAACAGTGTCTGTTTACAATTGGCTGACGTCTCGGCATATGTGCGTCAGCGCCACCAACTGTGAGTTTAAAAAGCACTAAACACTGCGCGCTATATTCAAATACAGGTCTAAAAAATACGAGATTTCTCTCAGTAAAATCGACTACGTGACAAAAAGCTGAGCCACTCCCCCCCTCCTGTGACTGATTGTAGTATTTTAAAGACTCCGCTCCCCCCCCTTAAACGGGTCACGTAGTATGGGTACGTTCCCTAGCTTGAAATTTTTGCTCTTCTCCCTCTCTCAACCCTTGACATGCATTTTGCTTTATATATTTTATACCAATAACGTAAGAAAGGGAAAATCGCCGATTCTAGGTAATTTAATAATCGATTGCTTGATCAAACGCAGATTTACCATACTAGAATCAATGGTTATGCTAGTAATACGTAACTCATGTGTAGTCGAATTTTCTTCTCAACGGAGTCCATCTGTTGCCCAATTTGAAGAAACACATTTTTTCCAACATATGCTTGGAAAGTTTAGGTTTCGAAACTTGTGGAGCGTGTGTAAAATACCCTATTTCTGAACAATACGGTAAAATGACGCTGGCGCATGCGCATAGCAGAGATTCTCAATTTTACACACTATGGCTTTTTGGTGCACGCGCAGTTCCCGATAAACTTAGTTTCACGAAGTGACTATAGTACAAGATCCCGACTTAAATCGACCTTCCATCATGGAGTTTTCTAATTATGTGATATGTACTATCTACACAAAAAAATCACATTGAAGTGGTGAGGGTGAGGTGCGGGTGTTCCAGGAATTCAGAATATAATTCATATGAAGCTGTGGAAGTTGATGAGTATAATCATTTTATGAGAGCTATTTTTCCTAATTTTATTTACATATACAGTACTAAAAATATACATCATACATGTTGTATTTGTGTTATGACAAATTTATATACATACATTATATACAAATAAAAGATTTCAATTGACTATACGTTTGGTTGATTTATACAATAATTACACAAATAGACATTTTGTGCGGAAATCGATGATTTTGTGTGACAGGAATTGAATTTTTTCTCTTACTCTGTATAATGAAACATGTGCGCAAATCGTGAAATACATAAAGCAACTTCAACCTCAGGTTTTTCAAGAATTTTATGATGGTGATTGTTGACGATATATTTGGCAAGAACGAGTTTTCTCATGAAAACTAGACGGCTTAGCCGAAAAGATCTTCAGTTTTTTGCGTAAGGCATGATCACTTGTTTTCGCGATATTTGATTTTGGATATCTCGAAAGACGACGAAGTTAGCAGCTGCCATTTCGAAACCAGAAATGTGATAGGTCCATCTTGGCGATAAGAACAGTGTCCCGTGCAAATTTCATCCAAACCGGTTCAGTGATTCAATGGGAATCCTGCTTACAAGGAATCCGTGCATCCACTTTTGAAGTACTTGCGAAGAAAAAAAACTACTCTACCTTCGATATCTGTCGAAAGAACTTGTACGAAATTTCTGACCTTCTCTTCTACTAAAATTCTCCTGCTATTTATAAGTTTTCCAACTTTCATGGCAACCCTTGCTATTATCACAATAGTAAATGATAATACTCTTAATTATTGAAACGGAGTTATTGGCTTATGAGTGTAAATGAAGAGTATTTTTCGAGGATCATCGGTACGTCCACCGAACAAGTAAACATAAACAACTACAGTTAGAATTTCTATTCTTCAATGAGGTGCCAAATATGACTAAAACCATCTTTCACAATCACGATTTCATAAAAACGCTAATTTTGTTCTTATATTTGTTACTAGTAGTTTTTTTCTTTTTACAGGTATCCGATAGAGAATTTATCGAATCAAGCGATGAAAGATCGAAAGCGGACAGACTTCTGGACTCATTGGGTTCTTCCGATGAACATTTTACTTTACTTTGTTTGGAAGGTAAGAATTTTTTAAAGTTGAAAAGCCTCGACGGTCCTTTCGATTTCTGTGCAACTGTTTCAGGTATTATCTCAGGTTCCACGTCAACATTATCGATATTACACGGTAGTTTCGGCTCGTATGACTCGCAGGAAGTTTTTTTCACCTCACCAACTTTTTCAACCATGGAACATTCGTTTCTTTCTGTATCTTGTAAAAATTTACACGGCTTTGATTTCTCAACTGCAGGTGTAGGTAAGGCAGTTGCTCTAAAATAATCAAAACATACAAATTCAGGTTACTGGGGTAGGCTTCGTACATTCAATAACCACATAACGAGCGAGTCAAACTCTTAATCCTAAGCGACATATTAAAAAATTACCATTTACCTTGTTTCACGACACCGAACATCTGGGGTTTTTATCGATTTGCTTAATTTTTCCCAAAAGTTGAAATTCTTGCTTTGTATGTTGAAATCTAATATGTGGTAATATCTCAATTGGACTGGTACCTCGCATCTCTTGTAAAAGCAGGGGATAATTTTACGCGCCCTTGTCTCTAAAATATAAATTTAAATAATTGGATTGGTAATTAGAAGAATGTTAATAGCTTGTTTATTACATAAATCAAGGGCAGAATCTTACCTATTGCTTGTGCTTGAGTGAAATTGACGAAAAATTCGGTTACTGAACTTCTCACAAAATTGGGAGATAATATTGCAATTAATCTGTTACATCGTTCAGATATCAATTTCATTATTGCAGAATGTTCGAATGGAAGTCCAACTATAAAGTCTCGATCTTTTCTGCAAAGCTGGAAAAAAATTCAACATCACATTTATTGTAACGATGTAGTTTTAATTAAACATGAAAGGAATATCAAATTGTCAACATTATACTGTACCTTGAGTTCATATTTATCTTCCAGCTTTTCACACAATTCATCGACAAAATTGATGTCTTCTTCAGCGAATAAAAGAAATGCATCATACTGCTGTTTGCCTAAGCCTTGTGGCACTCGCCACAAATCATCTGAAATAAGCAACAAACACGTTAAGTAATAAAGACACTTTATAAAAAATCATATAACCTGGTTGCAGTTTATCTACTCGATTTGAAGTTGAGGTAACGTTACACAGAGTGACATAATACGATGGCAGAACGATACAGTAATGATATCCAGCTTGATATTAAAACTTACAACTATTCTTAAAACAATTTTCCGAATTTCAACGAACACTGTGCAAGCCGTATCTAGATCAAATAGACAACTGTGTGAGAAATTATTGAAAGACTTACCGTATGTTATTATCTGTTCTTCAACATGGTTGTCAATAGCATTTGCCGATGTTAACGTTCTTTGGGAACATTGTTTATAGATCTGAGCATCTCTCTCTGTACATATAATTAAAAAAAATGAACCAAATTAAATTAATTTCTCGATGGTTTTGCCTCTATGTATTCAAAATATCGTATAATCTTCAGAGGCAGAATATTTTTTTTTGTAAGGAACTGTTTGATTTCCATGGTTCTAAGTATTTTCAAACACATTATGTGAAGTATTGTCCTTTAAAATCAAATCTGTGTTCGTGAAGTTCCATTGATAACAAGTATGATTAAGTTTTAATACCTTCAATTACAGTGTCCCACAAAAAAAAAAGTGGTCTGTACATTTGAACAGACCCATCTACCTTTATGTATTTTGACACGCTGAATCCGAATCTGAGGTCCGTTTGGTCCGTACACCCTCAAAATTTTCAGAAAAGTGCATAAAACCGTGAAAAATGGAAACACTGCAGTTTTGGTGATCAAAAAAATGTCTAAATATAAATCATACAAGTTTTTTTTGTGATTCGATCCCCTGAGTATAAATCTGAAGTTTATTTTGCCTGTAGGCCCTTAAAAATACAATTAAATTGCAAAAAATCCCTAAAAATTGCATTTACAGTAATAAAAAAATGGATTAAACATGATTAAATTCATTTCTCACATATTGTCATGCACTAAATCCAAATGAAAAACCTGTTAATGTGAATCAATCAGAAATTTACCAAAAATTGTTCAAAAAAGCATAGAAAGATAAGGTAAGGAACGAGCTTTATCGATAACAAGGGAAGTGGAATGTCAACATGATGGCAGATTTTTGCTGGACGCTGAAGAGAGAAATAACGAAGGACAATAAAAAACGAAATAGAAACCTGTTGCGTATGTCATTTGAAGGCAAAAGCGTTCAACACAAACAAAGAACATCTTGAAATCGATAAAGCTCATTCCTTACCTTATCTTTCTATGCTTTTTTGAACGATTTTTGGTAAATTTCTGACTGATTCACATTGACAGATTTTTTATTTGGATTTAGTACATCACAATATGTGAGAAATAAATTTAATCACGTTTAATCAATTTTTTTATTACCGTAAATACAATTTATAGCAATTTTTAGGGATTTTTTGCAATTGATTCATATTTTTAAGGGCCTAGAGGCAAAATAAACTTCAGATTTATACTCAACGGATCGAATCACAAGTAAAACTTATAATGATTTGTATTTAAAATTTGTTTTTCATCACCAACACTGCAGTGTTTCCATTTCTTTTTTACATTTTTTTGCACTTTTCTGAAAATTTTGAGGGTGTACGGACCAAACGGACCTCAGATTCGGATTCAGCGCGTCAAAATACATAAAGATAGGTAGGTCCGGTCAAAAGTACAGACCACTTTTTTTTTTGTGGGCCGGTGTTATTTATATTCGCATCATGTCTTTATTCATACGTTTTGTATTGTTATTAGAAATTGGATACTGGACTACTTAGACTGGATCGATAATCTTTCAGAGTTCTCCAAATTGAAAATGTATGTTTTGCAAGCAATTTTAGGGTCTCGGTTTTTTTAGACTGGATACTGAGTTATATTTTCAGAACTTTTGGAAAAATAAGAGAATAATACGCGGTATCTGGTTTCTTCATTTCAATAATACATGACGTCTGATTATATGAGTTAGATAAATGATGTTTAGTACAATCGGAGCGTACAGAAATTTGACCGATTTCTATTCAAGTCTGACGTAGAACTGGCAATTTCTTAATGGTTACAGTGGACAATTCTTTTTTCGACGTATTTTTTTAAATATAATAAACGTCACAAATTTTAAACATGTCTGGTAATCTGTAGAAATTCAAGGGGTTAAAATTCATTGTTTACACTGATTCCCAAAAGAATAAATATTCACAGTCTGGGATAAGCATTCGGTTTGAAGTAAAATTTATTTTCAAGGAGTAAAGAATAACAGCTGTCGTCTGGCTTTGTATTTTGATCAGGTAGAAGATAATCCGCAAAATAATGTCAAACTGGCAGAAAACAAATAATGTAAATACCTTGGTACATACATTGTAAAACAGTTGAGCAGCTGTTTGTGAAGTTTGTAACAACTCTATTTGATGAAGGTGGATCACAAAGTTTTAGGAGAAAGCAGTCAGCGCATTAAAATTAGCATACCATACAGATATTATTGAAATGCAACAATTCATTATTCTTATAATTACCACCTATAACTTGAGCTGAAGTTGAGGCGATGCCAAAAAGAGTGCGTAATGCGTTATTATTGATTGCTAATGATGGTCGAATATAGAGCCGAAACTTTACAGATTTGTTTTTCAACAAATTAGTAAAAATTCAACTTACGAAACACATCCAATCAAAAAGGTATAGGGCATTTCGAATGAGAATACCCAAGCAATTTTCTTTGTGTTAAACACAACTTTTTTGGGGTATTTTTATTCGGTATTACATGTGAGTTGCATTGTTTGCATCATTTTCACATTAACGGTATATAAGCTTTGATAACAGTCAAAGTAAGTGGCATTTAACACGGTCAGTTAAGAATGACATTCGCTTGATTAATATGAAAAAACACACTCCTTTCATAAAATCTTGATTTATTTTTATTGGAAGTTTATTGTCAACTCCCTCAAGGGATAGAAAGAATAATTCTAAAACGACAGTGTGGAATCAAGACCCGTTTAGGCTGAAGTAAGTAAATATGAAACTAGTCAATTATCGTTGTCTTTCTTTGATAGTTTCATGATGTGCCAATTTCAATACATATGACGTTTTTTCCTAAAACTCAGTCCGTCACAAATCATTGCTCAACTATTTTACAAAATTGATTTTCCCAGGTATTTACATTCATTATTCTTCGGTCAGTTTTACATTGTATAGTAGATTACCTTTCATCTGATCAAAACACGAAAGGTAGGCTTCAGATATTATCCTTCTGTCGTTTGAAATTAGTTTTACATGAAAAATTATTTTAGATTTTGAGAAATGAATCTTTCAAGTATCAATGACAAATAAACTTGATTATGCGACCTTACTAGACATATGATCACTACCTAGCTTTGACTTATGATGCTGTAAGTTACTATTTTGCTGGAGATTAGAAATCATTGCATTAACATAAGTTTGTAATTAGTAATGTTGAAATAATGACAATTTCCGAAAAATTGCTATTTGGCAACTTGAGGATTGGTCGGTAGGAGTCATGATTACAAAATAACTATGCTTTACGTTGCGCTGTATGGTTAACAGCTTAGTGATATTCTGACAATTCTAGAGTTTTGGAATAACAAATTTTTCTAACACTTTGATATGCCAATGTTGTGAACTTCAACCTGGTGAGTGAATTACAACTTTGGCAACTTTTAATGTCAAATTTAACTTTGAATTCAGATTCTATGTAGCTCAATTATCAAGGGTGATAACAATTTTAGTCAAATGAAATTCCCTGACTTTCCCTGTAAAAAATTCAGAATTGCTTGATCTTTTACTACAAAACTTGGATAATGTTGGGCAGCTTTTACGACAAAAAGCTCCAGAAATTGTACACTTTCAAAACATAAATTTAGATTCAAAAATACGTAGTATCGCTTCGTTTCATACAAATAATTAAAAATTGAAGAATATCATTCCTGAAAGTTAACTTAATTAACTGAATTTACGAAGCATAGTTGAAGTTTAAAAAGAATTTATAAAAAAAGTAAATCTTTTATTTTGATTCATCATAATTCCCTGACTATTCCTGGTTTCCACAGTCTGTCGTCACCCTGTTATCGATGGTGTTGAAGTATGCACACATTTCACACATAGACCTTATCTACATTGATATACAGTTCATACATTTCTATAACCCTATTCAAACTTCACATATAAAAAAACTTCACGAAGCGATTGAACTATGGAATGCTGCACTTTAACATGGTGGCCGCTTTTTTCGGAAAAAAATTCCAGACTTTTTCCTGACTTTTCCTAACCAATTGTTCAATTTTCCCTGGCTAAAGTTCTTATTGTTTTCATTGGTGCTATAAGTCCCCAATTCTTAATTTCATTTCAATGTAAATCCATTAGGAAATTCAACCATTTCAGGAAACATTACATGAAAACACATCTGAATATAGATATGAGGGTGGTCCATATCTAGGGCTCCGCTGAATCCTCATCATTCGCCCCCCAGATCAGCTCCAAATAATTGAACAAGAATGCTCCGTTTTTTTTCGCATTCTTCTCTCAACTCTAACCCTTCCCACCAAAACAGTGGATTTCCCAATTTAAAATATACGTATTCCAGCCGCACTCTCAGCATAAATTTTATTGTACGAGTCATTTTTTTTTTTAAATCTCTAACCGGGATATTTTAGTGGGCATTGATGCTATCTGATAAAAAATTTGTATTACCATTCCAGGCAATTTGGAAGAATTGTACAGCCTCTAAATCGGACTTTGTTTTTCATTTAGTGGGTGTGCAATTCGTCTGGATTACCTGTACGATGATGTGAATTTTTTTTCAGTAGTAGCACTATGCCTACGAAAATCTCGCAGTTGCAGATTGGTTTAACCGTTTGTACTCTTACAATAAAATACATACTGAGAATATTGCCGAAATTCGTATATTTTAAATGAATAAATCCATCCGTTTGGCGGGAGAGGTTAGAGAGAAAAAAATCTGAAAAAATTGGGAAATTCTTTTTGAATTATTTGACATCGATTGGGGAGGGAGGGGGGGGGGGGGGGGTGAAAAATTTGTCAACAGTCTTAATACGGATTACCCTAGTGTACATACGTTTATTGTACACGTATTATATACACTGCGTGGTATTGTTCGAAATGCCCAAAGGTTTTACTTCTGTTGCATAGAGTTGTGAAACATGTTTTTGTTTTCAATAATGAATGAGAATTTTTTAATGTCGTTTCCAACTGTTCATTAGATGTTTGGTGATCTCTGTTTTTCCGTGACCAAGTTTGAAATTCTTTGACATTTCCATGATTCACTGACCAATTTTTTATTCCCCTGACAATTCCCAATTTTCCTGGTTTCCCCTGACAGTGCTCACCCTGTTTAATAGCTGTATCCAGAATAGATGAGTAATGCAGACGAAAAGATTGAAGTTAACCATAAAGCATACAAAATATACATAAATTAACGTTTTGAATTGCTACTTCAAACCAGGCATATCTGGTGTAAACAAAAATCTAGATCATAACAGAGCCATGAAACCTTATCAATTTTGGATCCATAGATTTCAGTGATAACTGATTAATTCACACAGCCTCTGATTAGTAGAAGGAAACATTGCAGGCAGTGTAAGCTTTTATGTCAGAAGTGAATTTTGAGCTAACAAGATTAGTCTCAAGAATGGCAGTCACATAACATCACCATCAGAACCAATGTTACGAATATGTAGAACATTCGAAATTACCAATGATTCTTTGTGATTCCAATGACCACTCTTCGTATTAACCACTCAGCAAACTGTGATTACAGCTTGCTGACAAATTCTAGACCCACTGGGCCATCATACTAACAACATAAAGACTGAATCTCCTGCAAACAACTGTAGAGATACAAAATTGGAAAAATATCGGAGAAGCAAATAGTCCGCCTAACATGAATCATCCACTTGAATCAAGGCGGACATGCATAAAAACCAGAAATTGACTGTACCAACCCATTAGAGCGGCTGTATCGTCGATGACGTCCCATCTCTCCAATTTTTCCAACAATGCTTGAAATGTAGCAAACATAAGACCTTGACTTTTCTTCTGTATTATGCTCAAAATATATCCACACGGATCTGACTTGGATGACAGATTGGGTAGGTCCACGCTATCGAAAACCGCCAGTTCCGCCAATCCTCTCCAATCTCTAATAAAGAATGACAGACAGTTAGCAATAGCTTTTCTACACAAGTGTAATAATAAATTTGAAACTTTCGTTATTAGTTAGTCAGGCAGAAGTAAAATAAAGCGGTGGGTTTTCTGAAAAAAAAAAAAAATATTGAGTGAGGTAAGAAAAAAAAGGGCCAAGTTAGGTTATGTTGAGCTAGATTATGTTGTAGAAGGATCTTGGATATATAGGTCTTGTATTAAAAACAAATATATGATGCCAACGTTTCGACTCTCGGATTGGAGTCATCCTCAGGACAATCTTTAATACATCTATTAAAAAACAAATACGTACAAATATCTTGCTCGTGATGGCAAGAATGTATGATAGAACAACTAACCGTGGCAAAATTTCAATATAGGCTTATCCATAATACGAAGGGTGGCCTCGTATTAAAACACAGATACAGAGAAACGGGATGAACATGCCCATCACGTGCTGAAAACCAGAATTAGAACGGAACTTAATAATATATATAATGAAAATATGAATGTCGAGTAAGGGAAACTAACCTTGTATTGCGTAATCAATCAATAGACAAACTGAAAAAATGTCAGTCTATAAAACAGTGCCTTGTTATATCAGTTGTCTCTTCTTCCTTATTTCCCATCGCTCCATTGAAGTTATTGTTAATAAAAACGGCGAACCAATTTCTGTCCAAAGGTTGTTACGAAAAGCGAATTGGATACGAGTAAATAGAAATACATTACTTGTAGAGAGTGAACATAGATAATAAGGAAGAAAATAAATAGAGACATAGAAAAAGTGTAAGACAAGGTAGACCAGTAAACTTTGACTGGTTCGCCGTTTTTATTAACAATATCTTCAATGGAGCAATTGAGAAATAAGGAAGAAGAGACAACTAATATAATGAGACACTGTTTTATAGACTGACATTTTTTTACTTTGTCTCTTAATTGATTATGCGATATAAAATTACTTTTCCTTACTCGATGTCCATATTTTTATTATATATATCATTAAGTTCCGTTCTAATTCTGGTTTTTAGCACGTGATGGGCATTTCCATCCTGTTTCTCTGTTTCTGTTTTATTGTAAGGCCACCCTTCGTATCATGGATAAGCCTAAATTGAAATTTTGCCAAGGTTAGTTGTTCTATCATACATTCTTGCCGTCATCAGCAAGATATTTGTACATATTTGTTTTTTAATAGATGTATTAAAGATTGTCCTGAGGATGACTCCAATCTGAGAGTCGAAACGTTGACATTATATATTTGTTGTTAATACAAGACCTATATATCCAAGATCCTTCTGCAACATTCAAACCACGAGGTCAAGATTATTTCTACATGAGCTAGATTATATGAATAACCTTACCACAAAGTTGAAAATTTTATGCGTTGCAATTCATTACCTTGGCAATCCGTTGTCTGCTGGCAAGCATTTTGTAGGATTAAGTAACGACGAAATTGATTCTTTGGTCGTATCCGAGAGAGCAACAATTGGCACCGTTGAAAAGTCCGTCATAGCAGGATAAGTTAACCTCGAAATCTCGTGATTTCCGTCTTCTGAGCTTCTGATCGTACACTGACACTGACTAATAATTAGGCCAAACAGTCGCGTATTTTCATCTCACGGAGGTTAACCACAGAGCTTCACCATAGACCTGGAGGGAGTTTCTTCTTTTTCTTCCGTGTGACTATAACCCCGAAGAGGATATGCCAGGATACTCCTTATTTACTCCTGAGTTGTCACAAGAGTTTTAATAAATGTGTTTCTTTCGCAGTAATTGCTTAACGTAAAAGAATGATCCTCCAAGGCGTAGTCGAAAGAGTATAAATGCGCGTGTGTTAATCAACAGGTGAGTTTCCTCCCACCTTACGATTTGGACCCAGCAGGTGGTTTGCGGCTGGGGAAAGAAGCGATTGCACAGACAATGAAAATACTGAAACGAACACAGGCATGTATATAAGTGAGATATTCGAGTAGGCGTGCATTAGTATAGTTGTAGATTTAAGATTGTTTTCAACAATGGAGTCTGTCATGACAAGGATCGCTTGGAATGAACATTTTCAAAACAGTTTTTGTAAATTGGTACGAGTGTTACGTCTCAGCCGATAACTACGGCGGCGCCTTACCTTACCGTCGAGCAGTTACCATAAGAGAGTGTTATGCACTCTTACCATAGTTCTTAGTCCAATACCGACATACACCGTTACCATCGTAACGTGCAATTCTGTTATATCGATACCTCTCACACGCCACATTGCCCGTTATTTCATGAGGCAAGCTCATATCCGTGAAGCATTTCACGTATATATAGTAAGGCCCATAATTTACGAACTCAACTGTAACGACTCAAAGTAATAAACACTTGCGATAGATTTCAATGTTATTACCCAGTTAAGTACCCTCGTAGACTAAACGGGTATTACTCATCAAATTCCGAAATTTAAGTCCCGAGTCATTAGTGCTAAGTCACATGCATTCATTACCGATGTAACATTTTTATTTAAATGAAAGTTATTGACACTTAGATTGTTGAAAACGAAACCGAGATGTCGTCATGGAAAAAAAATATTTGCTCAATTTATTGCTCTAAAACACATTTCCTCACCGAGGACACAAAAAAAAGTGTGTGTGTCAGCTTCGACGCACGACTGGAGTTTACTCCTTACGAACGATAATTATGATATATATCCAATAGAAAAAGAGAGTAAATGAACGCATCTTCCAAAATGATAAGAGAAACAAACATTTATCTGTAATTATTCGGATTATTTATATTACTTCAAAAATTTCCAAATTCTGAGTGCATATTCGTAATAAGTGACCGCAAAAACCCCTGAGTACCAACTTTCGTTCCCGTCAAACGACTTTTTACATTTTCGGTCCGCCATATTGGATCCGCCATCTTGAATTTCTAACTTTTGAATGCGGATTCGTAATTGGCGACTCCGAAAACTTTCGAGTGCCAACTTTCGCTTTCGTCAAGCGACTTTTTGCGTTTTGGTCCGCCATATTGAATCCACCATCTTGAATTTCTAACTTTTGAGTGCGGGTTCGTAATTGGCGACTCCGAAAACTTTCGAGTGCCAACTTTCGCTTTCGTCAAGCGACTTTTTGCGTTTTGGTCCGCCATATTGGATCCGCCATCTCGAATTTCTAACTTTTGAGTGCAGATTCGTGATTAGCGACCCCGAAAACCCCCGTGTACCAACTTTCGCTCTCGTCAAACGACTTCTGCGTTTTGGTCCGCCATATTGGATCCGCCATCTTGAATTTTTAACTTTTGAGTGCGGATTCATAATCATCGACTTCGAAAACCCCTGAGTACGAACTTTCGCTCTCGTCAAACGACTTTTTGCACGTTTGGCCCGCCATATTGAATCCGCTATCTTGAATGTTCAAGTTTTGAGTGCAGATTCGTAATCAGCGACCTCAGAAACCCTCGAATACAAAATTCAAGTCGATAGTAAGTAAGGAAAAATGTGTGCCGCTTAGGGTTAATATAAGTAATGAAATAATATATAAATATAAAATATATTAAATCAATTAATCAAAAATAATAAAAACACTAAATAAAAGATCTAGTTGTTCGTATTTGAAATGTATATTATTCATAAATGTAAACGATAAGCTTACCAATTAACCGCATCCATGTGTTTTTCGGATTCTTCTTCATTATCATCTAAATCAATTTTTTCCATATTTTCAAATATTTTGACGTGATAACGTCACGTCTTATAAATTCATCCGCATGCACACAACACACACGTACAGACATGCGCACACATTCAACTCTCAGACCAGAGGTAATGAACTATACAGTGAGACTACGAAGCACCATACAAAGAGGAGACCCCGAGTATAGGATACGTTGTGTAATGTATTCCATCTCATTCTTTTGCACGTTCAACATATATATTTGTCTCTTTCTATAACGCCTCAAGTTTTCGGGTTACACTTGATTTTACTCCTCATATAATTTCCGTACCGGGCCCTATAACTCAAAGCGTTTCTTAAGGAGTAAACTCCAATAATAAAAACAATGTTCATCTCAAATAATAATATTCTTATTGATTAAATATTACTAAAATATTCAAAAATAAGTGGTTATTGTATGTTAAACCTTTTATTGCACTACGATAAGTACATAAAACTGATAATCAATTTTAAATGTATGTCTTGCAGGATAAAATCATTCCCTCACCGTGTTACGGATATTCGGTTTATGATTGCATGGAATGAGATTTATGAACGCAATCTCAAGTTTTTAAAACCTGGCAACACTTCTAATACGTCAATATGGCATTTTTTTTCAACATTGAAATGACTTTGTACAAAAAAGCATTTGGTTGAAATTATTTAAGAATTACATTTTTCTTTGTCATTACGTATATAAAGGTGAATCATTAGGCGTTCTCCACCAACTCTGCAATTTATTTTTATCCTCTCGGATCTGTTATAATTAGTTACGTAGTAGTACTACTTTCTGTGAATTTTTTCAGATTTTTTAATTTACTCGTTTCGGAAATGGTTTTCTTCTATGCCCATATATCATGGAAGTTTAAAGTCGGGCAAAAAAATTTTAAGGTATATAAGTTGAGTTTTTCCATGAACTATTTAATGCAATATATATTATATTTTGGATGACATCAAAAAGGCTATTTTTAGAGAAAGAAATAGATTTTTTTTTCATCCAATGCAACATCTTTGATTTCGCTGTAAATTTCACAGGCTATTTGGCAGTGTATTGGGAACTTATAAAAAGCTCGGCATTATGGAACTCGACGTTCTTGCCGAGTAGAAAAAATATTTTACCGAGAAACGAGAATTAAGTCTGAGTGTTGAAGGTGAATTAATCTGAATTTCACTCTTTCATGAACTATTTGATGCGATGTATGTTATATTTTGATAACATCATGTATCGCAACATATATATTATTAAATAATTAATGGAAAGGACAAACTCAGATGTACCTTAATTCAGCATTCTCGGTAAAATATTTTTTCTACTCGACAAGAATGCCGAGTTCCACGATGCCAATTTCTTCGTACGTTCCCAATACACCGCTAAAAACCCTGTTAAATTTACAGCGGAATCAACGGTGTCGCCTTAGAAGTAAAAAAAAATGTAATTTTTTTCGCTAAAAATAAGCTTTTCGATACTATAAAAAACATAACATGTATTGCATTAAATAGTAGATGAAGAAACGTAACTTTTTTATGGTGCAACTTTTATTGTACGACTTCAAACTTCTATGACATATGGAATAAAAAAAAAAAAACGGTTCCCGAAAAAATAAATTGAAAAATCTGAAAAAATCACAGAGAGTACTTTTAAGTAGTCGTACTACATAGCCAATTACGGAACAGATCCGAAAGGATAAAAAAAGTGGCTGAGTTGGTGGAGAACGGCCCATATATGCGTATGCTTTAATACTTCTTACTGGGTTTTGGAGAGCAAAATGCATATAAAAAATTCTGAAGAAATATGTGGTTATATGCCCGTGTTTTCTGAAGCTATTGTTTGAATTCAAGTCATTCCCTCATCGCATTTAAAGGTGAGAGGATGACGGTTGTATGAGGAAATGATTTATACAATATTATATATTAATAACTTTTTAATAAACTAGTTGTTTGGACTTCTTTATTATATTTCTTCAGCTTATACAGCATTTTTTTTAAATTTTAACAGATATATGGCGAAAAAAATGACAAGACAAAAGAAGCGAATCCCTCATTTTACAATTATTTCAAACTCATTTTTCTATTTGTTATCAAGAAAAATATTGCAGACCATTACGTTTGAATAGACCTCATTTAGTAAAACTTCGGATATCTGTAAAAAAAAATGTTTTACTTAGTACTAAAGATTTTGTTAAAATCCGAACTGAAATTTCGGAATTTGTTGAGAAATACCCAAGTATAGGAAACACGGGAAGAGAAATCATGGACACATATCGCTGGGATTCGTAATCAGCGACCTCGAAAACCCTCCGGCCTCTTGTACTTATTATCTTCAAAATCAAACATCATTCTATCAAATATGTTCACCATATTTGGTGTGGCATTTTGTTTACAATATTTTTGACTTCGGATCCGTAATCAGCGACCTTGAAAACCCTTGAATACAACACCTTGTTTGTATAGAAGTTTATTTAAGGTTTACTTCTCCTTTTTGGGACTTCATTCCACTGTGCAACCCCCCCCCCCCAATGTGGTTCATCTATCTGTAACTATTTTGCTTCGGCTTTGTGACAAATTAGATCTTCAAATGTAAAGGCTCATTTTGATGGACCAATGTTACGACAAATATTTTTTCACAATCTAACATTACCCGAAAATGTTGCACACCGATAAAATTACGGTCACAGACGGATAATCAGGGTGAAAATGCCTTTTGCGAATATCTGAATGATATTTTATGGATAAGTAGGTACATATACGGAAATTGATTCTGCGACAGCTAGTTTTTCCTAAAACTTACTGAGCGGCGCGCTACCGGCTGATATTCTCCAATTGCAAGTTATTGCCAAAGTGGCTAGGAGAAAAATTAGCTGTCGCAAAAGGAATTTCCATAAGTGTACTATTGAAGTACAAGGACTCTAAAGGTATCAGACCTGGACCTATAGGTTTTTGAGAAGAGAAAAAATAATTTTGCTCTCCGAATTGACATAACTAATTTGATTGAAAATTTGATATGTTAATTAAAGAGTCAAGAGATTTTATAGACACAATGGACAGATTTTTAGTTTATTTATCTTTATGCTCGAAAAATGTCACAGTACAGAGCAAAAATTTGAGAGAAAATAATTTTTTCTTATCATGAATTTAATAACTTTGGAATTTGTCTATTGTATCTACAAAAAACTCTTGACTTTCTCAATAATATAATTAATTTTCAAGTAAATTGGTCTAGTCAATCCTGATAAAAAAATTGTTTCGATATTTTTACTGCACATTTTTTTTCTCCATATCTAATTGAAATTGAGGTTTGATACTTTTATGATCTTAGTATTTTAACAGTACCAATTTACCCATAGAATATTATTCAGATATTCGCAAGAAACATTTTTACTCTCCTTTACCCCTATGGTCTTCTTAAAACTATCTCAACAATGTAAAGTATGGTGCCACCAATCTTTCAATTATTATTTTACTAGAGTTCTCATTTGAACAATTAATTGAGTATAAAAAAACATTACTTGCAATATACTGCTCTACGAAAACGAGCGTTCACAGTTGATTTTATAAAATTGTTCATTATTCAAATTTCATTACGCTTAAATACGTTCATGAAAACAGTGAAAATCTTGAAGTTTCAAAAGTTTCCAGGAGATTACGAAATCAGAATAAATTATTGTAAATGAGCGATTTTTCGTAATTTCGCAGAGGTTAATTTAACAGTACGAAAGACTTTACACCGAGGTTTTTAGGAAAAACAAACGTCCGAGCAATTTTGGAATTGAACTAATTTATATGTTTTTGAAAGCCGATTCTTTTCCATTTGCTTCTTTAACACACAAGCATTGCTGAAAATTTCTATTATGTGACTTGAAAATTTTCGTTTCGATTCCTAACCATTACAATAAACTTATCTATAGTACAAGAAAATTGAGAAAACAAAAATTCATCTGTGCTACATAAGTGTCATTTGAACCCCTCCCCCCCAAAAGCATCTCCGGCACAAAAACCTTTCGTCAAGTACATTAAGAATGTTTTTTTATCCTTTATGAAAAAAGATTGGAATCACATACTACCCTTACGGAAAAAAAACCCAATCTTACCACCAAAATAACCCTCAACGTCTAAGGGGTAAATTCGTACCCCTTAATTCAAGGTTAACCTCGAAGTCGAAGGTTTACTCCCAAGTTGAGGGTTTAATCCCAAGTTGAGGGTTTACTGTCAAGTCGAGACTGAACCTCCCAATCAAGGATTCACTTCGAAAGAATTCTCGAGTCAAGTACTTATTATATCATTTTATTGGGATTATAGATGTAACGGTATTACAAAAGTGCATTACACACCATTAGTGAATACAATAGAAACTGACTAATCGAGAAGTTGTCTGGTTATTTCTCATATACAATCATGTACATATTTAAGTTATAAGCGTGGTTCTTATAACTTAAAAAGGGGTGCAGAAATAATAATTACGGAGTCCCAACGACTTGTGTTGATGTAGAAACGATACTATAACATTATATTACCACCAATCACAAATAATTACATAAATAATAACACAAATAATTATAACACTTATAGTTACCGAAATCTACAACAATGTCGGTTTTGATGATCGAAAATACAGGCTTAATTTAATTTTACAACAATGAACAACAATTTACAATATACAATATACACTGCGGAGCATTCACTATAATACTAGTGAATGTCCCGAGCGCCAGTAGCCCACTCCTTTCTCTCCCGAGGCGAGGGCTCCGCGGTGTCCACTATTAGCTCCCCTTTCCGTAACCCGTTCGGCGCGCGGCGTGTTTATTGTTTCCGCGGATAAGTTTGGATGACCAGGCCACAAACTTACACATATATTACATATACATTTGGATATTCGTTTTTATTATTGAATGCCACGAAAATTATATGTTAACGTTATTAAATTTTTGTATATCTATACGGATTCGCGTTCAATATAGAAGGAGGGTATAATGTATCCCCACGCAGAAAAAAAATGGTAAATAAAATTTAATGTACGTATGTATAATTCATATAGCCATGAAGAATTATCTATATCCAATGCATTCCATTCATTATTATATTATAATGAAGATGTATGCGTACATGTACTGTGACGTGGATTTTTCCCGCTCCTCGGTCACTCGGAGAAAATGACCGAGAACTTACCGCGTGCACAATAATTTGGCGTCCACGATGTACCCTGGATCTAAAACAATATCGCAAAGTTTTTGTTGGACGCCTGGCGTGATTAACACGCCTCGAAATCATTAATACGCTATTCCTCGGGTATATGCTCGATAGCTCAGTACCGCGGAGAGGGAAGGGGTAATTTTTGGAGAGAGAGAGACACTCGAAATACACACGCTATTTAACAAAAGTAAGATAAAATCTTATATTTCACAATAGCGGTGATACAAAACAAAAAAAAATATAATCCAAAAATCGCTCATCGCGAGTCTAATACTGAACAGAAAATTACACGTAACCTACTCTATTTCTTACTCTAATGAGCTCGCGGCTCCTTAACTAAAACGTCACTCAACGATCACGAAATCCTCATACGCAATTCTCAATTTGCAAATTCGCCATTTGTTCTCCATGGCGATTATTGCTCGAAACGAAACTAAAACTAATTATTCGACGGTGCGCCGTCGGGCTACCGAACAGACGGCGTCCTCAATCTCACTCGAGATCTCACCCGACTCGGAGCTTCGACGCTACTTACCGCGAGCTGTCCTAAATCTAAGCGAATCCGCACACGTTACTATATTTTAAACGCAACTAAAATACAATGCTCAAACTTCTCGTCTCAACTGCTGCTCAACGCAACGGCAATTTCGACTATACATCACCTAACCTCGACTAAACACTATCTTAACTAAACGTAAACTTAACTAAGCGCAAGCACCACTACATTTAACTTCAACTAAACACCAGCTCAGAGTAACGCAACTCAATCTACATTATCTTAACTAACGGGTACGGAACTCAATGCAGGCGCAACTAAACGTAACCTAAACTATACGCAATCGCAACGCATCCGAACTTAATTCTTTTCAAAATCCCCCAAAACGTTACCCGCTAATCCGAGAACTCCAATTCGGCACTTCCCGACCTACTCGAGAGGTGACACTAAAAAAAAAACGATAACGCGGCTCGACCCGGTACGGCGAAATTCGGCTATACTTGATTTCACTAACGAGAAAGATTCAACTAAAACCCGTGACTCTACTCAACTTTTTCAGAAACTCATAATTTACTCTACTCTAACCCGCGTACTCAGGCTACGGTCATCAAGCAAAAGAATCGGCAAAAGAATTTCGAGTACTTCTCTACAACGCAATCCAAAACGGCTATCCGTTACTCGGCAAGCCTTTTCACAATTATGCTCAAAATTCAATCGCGGGGATAGAAGCAGCGCTTACCTTCTACATCCTTGCAACCCCCTTTCCATTCCCCTTGCGATTTTTAGGCGACTCCATTGCTTCGCGAAACTCCCCCAAAACGTGACTACTAATCACGACCGCCAGAACTAGAGTGGTTTCAAAAACCTATTACCTGCCGCAACACAGAACTTCTTCTTAATTCTGCTGCGCAGAACTTAAAGCTAGCTCGCAATCTCGTCCTCCGCGCAGCTCCACGACGTGTTGGCGGTGAGCGAGTTGCTCCCTCGTCGCTAGTCGGTCCGTCGCAAGTTCGCTGGTCAATTGTTGGCGGGGTGAAGGGGAAGAGGCTGCGGCGCGCCGGCCGCCAGCGGGAATCGCGTCCACCTTGGATTCCCGCGATGCGGGGATCTGCGTCGGCTCCCCCTCCGCAGCCCCGACATCCTTCCTTCTCAATTGTCGCTAGTCCGCCACTTCGCAATTTCCTCGAATTCGGTGTCGACTTCTTGCCTGATGCCGTTGTAGCTCGAAAAATAAAAAAAACAAAAAAAAAAAACCTGAAATATCTTACGCTGGTCGCTAAGGTGTCCCCTCTCGTAGTTTCGGATGCGTGACTCTAGTCCTGGCGCTCTTTTTCAAAAACTTCGCGACTCAATTTCGGAAATTCCTTAATTTTTGGTTCCGCCCAGGGTTCAAGGAGCCCCTTGTAACGGGCATCAAAAATGCCACGTTACAGTACATACACTATATGAAAATATATGAAATATTCAGATTCGATCATTTCCAGATAATTTCCAAGAACTATCATATGAAAAATCACTGAGAAAATCGAAGAGGGTCAATGTTTTTGATTCGCCGAGTTGACGTGGAAATCCCCATATATAGTGTAGTTTATGATTTATAATTTCAACCATGAAAAAACTAAGTAGTATTCTTTTGGAGCGCTGCATAATGGCATGCAGGGTAAGTAAAATGCAGTATCAAAAGTGATCCTCGTACTATATGATGCGATGGCTTAGTTCCAGCGAGCTGCTCGAAAGTTGAATTCAAATTGAATCATTGGTTTTGCAATAAATAATATATAGACAGATCATTTCAGATGTTATTCACAATAATAGAACTTCAACGAATATCATAAGAATTACCTTGGAAATTTCACGGGTTATGTTAACCTGCAATAGTCTAAGAGCTGGTGAACTTTTTAGTTACGTCATATCATGAACATAATTTTCCATCTCGTCATACTCTCTTAATATAGCTGATAATTGATTCGGAAATCTGCCTGGCCTCCAGTACTGGAGAACGTGGTGGGAGAGGCGCAAAAGGTTAAAGAAATCAATTGAAAAACGTCATTTCATAAGCGCTAATTTTTTGTGTGGTAATAGGGAATGATATTTTGAGTTGAATAGTAAAAATGGCAGACACCTCGGTCGCTGGAAAAATGGCACCAGACAACAATATAGACACGCGAAAATGTATCTAACTTACGTCAAACTATGAGGGTTGGAACAAAAATAAACTTTTACAGGAAGTCATCCAAATTCTATATACGAAAGGGCAGACAAATATCTTGACCCGAACGCCGTGGCAGACAACGAAAAAGACCGGTAAATCCGTGCAGATTTGGAAGCGGGCGCTATAGTTAATTTCGATTACCAGAATTTCATTTCGTTATATTGTTATATAGCAGGGTGAGCATATGTATTTTTAAGTATTATTTATAATCATGATTGTTATCATTATTACTCATTATTTTTTCAGGGTAAACCCCTAAATTTTGAGGCTTACCACCAAAATTTGAGGGTTTTTTTCTGTGAGGATACTACCAAGTACATTTCTGTTAATTCACATTAAACGCATGATTGAAACTTGACCCTTAGCTTCCACATCTCTCTGGAATCACACTGCTGCCACACTGGGGTCAGACTGACCCTGAATTGATCCATCTACAAATAATAATTAAGTATGAATAAAGAACAAAATAACTAATACAATGATGAAAATGCCGAAAAAAAATAATTCAGTACGTAAACTTGGGAGGCCCCTTTCGAGGCATGGTGCACATATGGGTGATAGAATTTGATTTATTTTTCAAGGTATTTTTCTTAAAAGTTCCGCCAAATACCACTTACTAATTTAATTTTTTTTCTCTGGCTTTTAATTAATATATGCGTTATTGTTTATGTTTAATTCATACGTAATTATCATTTGTAGTTCAATCATCACTTTCGAGTCAGTCTAACCCTAGTGTGGTAGCAGTATCATTCTAGAGAGATGTGGAAGCTAAAGGTCAAGTTTCAATCGTGATTTTATTGTGAATTAACAGACATGTACTTGGTAGAAGTATGTGTTTTGAATCTGTGTTGATAAAGGATGAGAATACATTATTAATATGCTTGGCGAAAGGTTTTTGCACCAGAGACGCTTTTTGGGAGGATATCACTAATTTTTGTACAAATTTATTTGCTACTAGTTCTTATGTATAAACTACTTTTGGTAGACATTGATAACTTCGAAATGAAGAGAATTGGTTTGGACCAGAATCATGGTTATTTTGAAACGGTTTCATCGCAGCATCTAGTTAGTCCGAAGGTGCTATAGATTGTCGAACGAAGTTTACCCGATTATATGAGCATAAACTTAGGCTTCGCAAAACTACTAGCTCTGCATCTAGTCTCATCGAGAGCTCCGCTGTTCATCAAACCAATTTAATCCATTAACGCCCAAAATGACACTTTTCATATAGTCATGTTTGACCGATTGCCAACAACGCTAGGACAATGGGATTTTAATAAAAATTGGTACCCGACTATTTTCAAGGGTGCTCTTTCAGAATATCGAAGTTAGAAGCCATGAAAATTAGATTTTCTATGGAAAATTTGCAAACAAAAAAAAAAAACAGCGAAATTTCGGTGTAGTTTTTTGAAAAACTATTCATATCGAACCTTTGTAATACTCAAATCGGACTCTTTTCTGCAAAAATCGTGGAATTTTTATCTATACTTCAAAAGTCTATTGGTTAGGAATTTTTTTTTATCAATTGTTTGCAAAATGGAGGCTCGAAAAGGGTGAAATGTTACGTAAAAATCGTATAATGGTTTCTTGCTGAATTTCTCGAGTTAATGGTTATGTCTTGGGTTCAACTTTGGATATAACCTTGATTCAGTGTTTGAATTTCGAAAATTATGGAAAATTAAAAATGACGGATTCAAGATGGCGGATGAAATCATTGAAAAAACGTTATTTGGCGCAAAAACTTTGTTCCTCGGGTTTTCGGGGTTGCTGATTACGAATCTGAGGTCAGTTTTGAAAAAATACAAAATAACGGACTCAATATGGCGAACCAAAAATCAAAATTACACGATCCTGCGCAAAAAATTGCTCTCAGGGGTTTTAGGGATCTCTAATTACAAATATGAGTTTAGGTATAGGAAACTCATAAGAGTTGATCAAATATGGTGGACAAAAAATAGACATTGGATAATTTTGCACAAAAACTTGCTCTTTACGGTTTGGGGATCTCTGATTCTAATTACGAATCTGAAGTCAGTTTTCAGAAATTTTAAATTGTGGATAAATTATTATTATTGTTGTTGATATCGTAGAAAATTCACTGGCAGATATTGTTCAACTAGGCATTATAAGTACACCCTCAAGAGCAAATTTTTGGGCACAATCATGTAATTTTGATTTCTTATGCGCCATATTAAATCCGCCATTTTCTATTTTTTCAAAACTGACCTCAGATTCGTAATCAGCGACCACGAAAACCCTAGGAACAAAGTTTTTGCGCCAAATAACGTGTTTTCAATGATTTCATCCGCTATCTTGAATCCACCATTTTTAATTTTCCATAATTTTCGAAATTCAAACACTGAATCAAGTTTACATCCAAAGTTGAACCAAGATATAATAATTAGCTCGAGAAATCAAGCAAGAAATCATTATTTGTTTTTTACGTAACATTTCACCCTTTTCGAGCCTCCATTTTCCAAACAATTGATAAAAAAAAAGTCTGATTTGAGTATTATAAAGGTTCGATATAAATAGTTTTTCAAAAAAACTACACCGAAATTTCGCTGTTTTTTTTTTTTTAATTGTAAATTTTCCATAGAAAATTGAATTTTCATGGCTTCTAATCTCGATATTCTGAAAGAGCACCCTTGAAAATAGTAGGGTACCAATTTTTATTAAAATCCCATTGTCCTAGCGTTGTTGGCAATCGGTCAAACATGACTATATGAAAAGTGTTATTTTGGGCGTTAATGGGTTAAAGTAGTCTAATAGTAATGACTAATTTGGATATTTTTACTTACAATTAGTTCTGAACCTATTACTACGAAAGACACGAACATTACTTTTTTTATTATATTATAAAAATGGAATCAGTATCCAAAAATCATATGTATTAGCACTGTGACCAGTATCATTGTTTACATTATATCCAAACAGTTCTTTTCATGAAATTTATAAATTTGTGCCGAGATTCATATTGCTGATTTTGCTTTTCCGAAGCTTCGTGTGCCTCGTGTCCTGGAAGATCAATTACAATTGGCAAGATACACTTTGTTAGTTAGACTTCATCCACGTGATTATGAGGTTGCAGTTAGTAACGTTATTGTAACGTATTCAGGAAAAATCGTTACTTCGCACCTTCAGGATTATCTGAAATTTAGTAAACCACAATAAACAAAAGACATTCTTATTTTGAAAAGCCATCTAAACGTCAATCTAAAATTGAACAATATACCTAATGAATTTTTCCCCAATGTTTCGTTACAGTAACTTTACTAACTTCAGTTTCGTACTTGATTATTTTCGACACACTGAGCACTCAATCCTACGTATCTCGCTTCATATACTTGAAGTTTCGGACGATTGAGCTTATTTTGAGAGTTTCAAGCTACGCAAGTTTCTGTAATTATTCAAATATTTATCATGGAATCTCGATATGAATACCGAATTAAGTTTTTGATTACAGTTTATTAATCGGAACTCCAGGTGAATTTCGTTTAGCAATCAGGCACGATGAAATAAAACATTTGGCTCACCATCGTCCGGTGGCACAAGACTTGATCGTTCGAAGCTACACAACATCAAGAATGAACATGTAAGAATTATCTTTTATCTTGTGAACTTTTACTTTGAAGTGACCAACACTCAATCACATCAAAATCAACACGCATGAAACTGTATTCTTAAATTCCTCAAGCGAATGACCCCTTGATGTTGTTGTTTGATTCTGTGTTCGGTTGTTTACATTTGAGGAACGAGCTGTCCATGCGCAAGTCACACCAATTCTGATTGAGTCAAAGCTTTTGGTGTCTTAAATCTAGAAAGAATGTTTTAATGTTCACAATGGACAGAAAAATAGATCACGTAAAACAGAGCATTGTACATTTTATACATGTTTTCACTCAAAGTTATGACTCGAAGAACATATAAAACCATGAAAAGTGATTGAGTAATTATTGGCCAACCCTATAGCTTGCATTGTGAAACACACAAGTTGCCAATCCATACGATGATAAATGAATGAACAGAAATTGAAAGAATAACAGGGCTAGATGTCATACTTGCTTGCGAATCAGCGAGCCAGGTCAAGGTACATGTGTATCTGAAATCTGATGGGAATATCACATACAATTGTACGATCTCTCGTCTATATTAGATACTGTCTTGAAAGCAGAACTTTCATCACCGAGTTACATTTCACGACCATGCCAAACGACAGTCAGGTGGTGAAATACATTCGCCACACGATATACGTGTCTGATTATAATATCATCAATATCATATCAGAGTGGTGATATTCTATACATTTAACATGCTTGCCTAACTAATGTCAATGAGGTTAAACACTTCATCAAAACTACGGTGCGCGAAAGCTGTCGAATTTTCTACATTCACGCTTAAGAATTAGAATATTTTCATCACCATTCTCTGAATATATTCATAATTAGGTAATGAGTCAACACGTTTTTCTACTTCATTGTTACGACCTTCATATCCAAGAATTAATCCCCATTCATTAGGCATTGAGGTTAGGTCGATGTGATGAAACTACTTTCTGAATTGCATGGAAAACAACCGTGCTACCACTAAGTGCCTTGCAGCTTTTATTCTATTACGGGTGTCAGCATAGTCTTCGTTTGAGTCGTTCAAATGAGAACTAATAATAATTCATATTTTGGTATTCTCTAATCTTACGTGTTATCGCTATCGTATGGCATATTAATTGGTGACTGATTACGTTACGTTATTATCGATCGAGCGCGAGCGACCGACACGCGCTCTCTGTGCTATCTACGTAAGCTTCTCGGAAACATGCTCGGAGATATTTTTAGCGTAATAAGACATGTAGGTATGTATACAGTTCAAGCGTATGTATATGTATCTAGTCTTGCGGTCTAAAAAAAAAAATCTGAAAAGATTTCGACGATGTTGGAAATATTAAAACTAGTATATTTTGACTCTTCGTGCATCAATCGTAATAATATAAGGTTTCATTGGAAGCTCTAAAATTCTATGAGCGTATGAAACTTGTCGAATTTCGAATTTTATCGTTAAAGGGGAGTAGCATGTGATACTATTTTTGCCCGGTAGGCCAAGGCTTCTGTTCGGGCTAAATGATAGTGCGTCAGCTTGCGCACGTTCAGATTTTTTTTTAATAAACTTGGCATGATCGGCGATCACTGATCTTGATATCCACGGCAAAAGTAAGTTCGTCTTGCTATAGTGATTTGGTACAATTTTTGGAGGTCAAGGCTGTTAGTAGTAACTCATCTCATTTGTTCGTTGTTGAAAAAGTACTCAGCAATAAATTTTATAAAGGCAAACCTCAATCTGAAGTCTGAAAATGGAAGGTATGAAATTTGAAGATACAGGCATGAATAGAGTATTTTGTTTTAATATTTATAAATTTATTTAATAATACAAACAACAGGAATTAACAGGAACTTGGACTATTGATAAACGCAAATCATTGATTCCGCAACGTTTCGACCATTTTATTTGGCCTTCCTCAGGCGTCTATAAACATACATATAAATACAAAATATTTTAAACACAACGCATAATACATATAACAAGATTATACAATTAATAGCAAATAAATTTACCTCAATTTATAAGCGTAAACAATATAAATCTTCTTATACCACTTCATTAGCTCCTCATAAATAATTAACAAAATTCAAAAATTTTATTAATTAAAAAGAACGCAGCTAACAGAACCGACTTGTACATGTAAATAAACTGTCGACCGCAGTCAACCTCAAAATATACATAAATGAGGAAACAGTAAGCGAATGAAGCGCCCTTGTTTCCCACATTCACCGCCGCGGGAATTCAAAACAATACTCTAAAACATTTCTACAATATCTGAGTCAAAACCAAAATTAAATACATTAAAATAGTCTAAACATTCAAAAATAAAGTAAAACTAACGTGCGTCACCAAGATAATCGTTATAAACCGATAAAATCTCGTTGTACATTGCACTCAGATTCTGGGTGTCAGTACGCTTGTTTACCGTGTCATTAAGTTTAATCCAAACCATTTCACTAACCGATCTTTTTAACCAGTTATTCTCTAAATCTAAGATCTAAGATTTAGAGAATAACTGGTTAAAAAGATCGGTTAGTGAAATGGTTTGGATTAAACTTAATGACACGGTAAACAAGCGTACTGACACCCAGAATCTGAGTGCAATGTACAACGAGATTTTATCGGTTTATAACGATTATCTTGGTGACGCACGTTAGTTTTACTTTATTTTTGAATGTTTAGACTATTTTAATGTATTTAATTTTGGTTTTGACTCAGATATTGTAGAAATGTTTTAGAGTATTGTTTTGAATTCCCGCGGCGGTGAATGTGGGAAACAAGGGCGCTTCATTCGCTTACTGTTTCCTCATTTATGTATATTTTGAGGTTGACTGCGGTCGACAGTTTATTTACATGTACAAGTCGGTTCTGTTAGCTGCGTTCTTTTTAATTAATAAATTTTTGAATTTTGTTAATTATTTATGAGGAGCTAATGAAGTGGTATAAGAAGATTTATATTGTTTACGCTTATAAATTGAGGTAAATTTATTTGCTATTAATTGTATAATCTTGTTATATGTATTATGCGTTGTGTTTAAAATATTTTGTATTTATATGTATGTTTATAGACGCCTGAGGAAGGCCAAATAAAATGGTCGAAACGTTGCGGAATCAATGATTTGCGTTTATCAATAGTCCAAGTTCCTGTTAATTCCTGTTGTTTGTATGATATATCATGGACGTTAATATAATGGATTTATTTAATAATTTTTTTTTTGAATCATTATTCAATCCGTGAGTTCGACGACGCTCGGTGGATCTAGTTCAGTATCTGCAACACGAAAATCAAGTTGAAAATTGAAATTGACTTTGTAGAACCTTGTAAATCAGAAAAATTCATGAGCGATTATTTTTTTTTGTATTTCAAGAAATTGAAATAAGAATTATTTCTATTTTTCAAGTAATAAATCAACGAGAGAATTATTTTTTATTTTTTAATTCGAAAAATTGAATTTCTTCTCATTCTCTTGATTTAAAATATTGAATGAAGAATAATTTTCTTATTCTCTCAGTTGGAATACTACATTGTGGAATTATATTTGTTGTAACACCTGCATGGGAAGTTTGACTTTGCGCACCATAGAGGGCGCGTAAGCGACCGAGTCCCAACAGCTCCAAAATTGTTGGGTAATGATGAAAAACTGTTAGGTAATGTTCATTCCCACACGGTAATGTGAGTAAATCAGGCTCATAAATAAGTAGTGCCATGGGACCTGATGAGCCGTGCCTACGATCGCATCCGCTGTCTTGGAGCAACAGGTCTACGTTCAGGTTATACTGCTACGTTTACAATTTTCTCGAGTTTAACTTCCAATTACAGGTATTATAAAAAATAGTATACGATACGCGTGCGCGTATGGGACCCTTGCACGTATCGTAATTTACTACCTCCAAACAACGTGCGCAAAGTTTGATTTTGCGCACGGCCTTGAGTCCACAAAATGCCCTCTCCCCACATTGTAACGAATTTTTTAGCAGCCACCACCCAAATTGGCTCAAAATAAAAAAGTTGCTAAAGAATTCGTCTACACCCTAAAAAGGACATCCCTAATAATCCCTATTCACTCTATACAATCGGGTGACAAGGTTAATGTGGGAAAACCCAGAAAGTGCATCTCTTCCTCCCTGAACGATAAACAAATGAGAACGCACAAAAGTGCGAGGCGCGAAGCGCGCAGGGGCGAAGCCCCTAGTATAATAATAATATTGCAGTAGACTTGCATGACAAAATCATTTGGTTCTTACACGGAGACATCGTAGTTTTAGGTAGAGCTAACAAAGAGTGATATTCGTTGTTCAGGAAATCAGTTTTACACAACTACAAGTAAGCAAGATAATAGTTGTAAATGAATCCTTTATTTGTGTACACCTATAAATCCTAAAGTCTATTGGATCGCCGAACTTTCACGAATGTACTGGTTGTGAGGTTGTTTTTTTGCAAATAGTGGTACACGGCGCAAGTTGGTGGGAGCAAGTTGACGAGTACCTTCATGAGATGTTGACATGTGGTTTAGTTAAGAGACATATGAGCTGCATATAATTATGCAACTTATTGAACGAATAGATGAGTATATAGTTGAACAAACAAACAAATAAATAAATAAATGAACGAATGAACGGAGAAACAGATCAATGAGTAAATGAACGAATGAATAAATAAATGGATATACTGTTTCACAATTCAAAAAAGTTATCACATAGGATTATCGTATTGCAGGAATAGTTAGAAGGTACCAGAGAAAAATTGATCGGTGATCATGGGATAAAAATCAAAGGACAGCTGCAATAGATGCCATTATTGTTTGTGACCAGCGCTAGATATATTATAAATTCTGACACACGAACCGTTTTTTTTTTCTTTTGCCCTTTACACCGAAATCCAGCTTTCGTCAACTTGAGCCTGTAATGTTTTGGAAAAATCGAAATTGCGCTGATTGCGAATAATCGTGGACTTTCAACACTTTCAAAACTAATTGTCTACCGAATAGGTCAACGAATGATTCCATTAAAGTTTATACAAATAATTTAAGAATTTTATCTCCTCAACACGAGAACTCTCAATAAACTTATAACTTTTTTTTGTTAACAACAGAATTCCTAATTATGTTATTACTGTTGCACAAAAAAAAAATGGGAAAAGTTAATATTTTTATACTGGATAATATTATAAAAAACCAGTTTTTCCTATTCTTACTGTGAAATCAATTAAAATTCAGGGGAAATTATTGTGCCATTGTAATCTCTGGATAATAATATTATTAGGGGTTAGCAGAAAAGTGCTGAAATTCTGTGTAAAATAGGGTAGACTTCATTGGGAATACATATTCTCAAACTTGTAATTATTACATAACGGGGAGCACGGAATCTGTCACAGGTGTACAAAAAAATGGACAAATATCAGTAATTCTGCAGGCAATGTAACCAATCAATTCCTGAACAATTTTTTATTTGAAAATCAGCAACTAATTTCACCATTCAACCAAGTGATAGTAGAGGTGAAAAAATACAGATTATTTTGCACCATATTCCTAAATAACAATCGTGTGTTACTTAATTTAAAAAAAATGAGTTTACTGATAAAAATGGATTAGTTTTTGAAAAAGTCTCGAAAATCTGACGTAAATTGAAGCATAAATATCGTTTTCTTGTATCAGTCCCCTTATTGTTGGCAATGAAAGTAAGCCATGTACCTCATACCTATAAGTACACAAGTTACATACAAGTGATTTCAACTCCTTCGACTATTTCCCCAGTGTTTATATCAAGAACAGGTTTCTGATAGTCAGCACTGTATACGTATGAGTTACGCACGCATTCAAATAACATAATGTTTGTGAGATGTCTGAAGATTTAATTAGATTAACATTACTGAACTTTGCTGAAATAAAATTGCATCAATGAATTTGCATAGTTGAAATATATAATTATACACAGTGTTTATATGGCGATATGCAAAAATTTCAATTGATAGACATTCCATGGCCATTATAATATACGACTCTGCATTATCTGAGTACACATGTCGCGTGATGGTAACATTGGTTCTTGTCGACTTTACATATCGACCGCTTACCTACTTGAGCTGTGCGACGCAGAGGGCGCTGCTTAACCCTTTCATGCATACATTTTTCCTTACAGGGATCGTGCCAAAACTGTAGAGGCAGCAGTACTGCCGAAAGTACAGCTCCGTAGCGTTAAATTACTAAATCTTTGTGATGTTAACATTTTTTATATATGAAAAAAATAATAAAATTTGGATTTTCACCGATAAGAAACGATCGTATTCGTGGTCAGAATGACCTCAAAGGTAAAAAAATTGTTCCAATGAGGCCACGTCTTGAATGTAATTGAAACAGAAGATCCAGGTGAGCAACCAGTAATAACCTGTAAGGTTGTCGCCCAAACCAGTGTTTCGAATGTTTATAGTGTAAAAATTGTTGTAAGTGTTGCAAGTTATCCTTATAATTGAATTATATGATATTGAAAATAGTTCAAATCTCGTCATTTTAAAATTTTTTCAAATTTTCATTGAATGCTTATAAACCAAAAAATTTAAAAAATGCATGTTAAAGATGTTTAAAAACTTGCTAGTGCATCATTTCATTTTTTATTTTTCATAATGTCTAATTCATTAAAAAACTTATCAGACGCCTGTTATTTTCCGTATAGATTAAATTATTAAAACAGCAGATAATTTTTTAAATATTTTTAGCTTGATAACGATCGACATATAAAGTGTGCCTCATGTACTTGCAAAGTAGGTCTATCACAACAATGTAAACATACATGTGCTGCAGTAGATTTTATCAACTCTCCGGAGTCAGCAGCCACTAACACTAATTACTCTCGAGGATGAGGTAAACCCTCCCATCGTCAATTATTGCGATATGAAAAAGATGCGAGAATAACAAGTTCACTTCCACCTGCATCGATATGCTGAAAGAATATCAGACTTCAACCTTATGAAATCTCAACTAGAAGCTTAGCAGAATCTTTAGCTCAATCACCTTCATGTACCATGCTTAAATTGGAGGAAGAAAATCAAATTAAAATAATGGCAGCAGAATCTTTGGTTGAAATTGTACGGATGACAAAAAAACTAAATTTGGAATAGAAGGCTAAAAAAGTGTCCTTAGAAGTGTTCACGCTTCAACTAGTAAATAATTTCTATTTTGTTGAGTATCATATACCGAAGGAATTGTATGATTTCTACGAAAAAAAAGTTTGCTGAGATGTGGATAAAGCATTATTGATAACTGTTGGCACAATTAATCAGTGAAAAAATTCAGAGTGTTTTGAGGAACGAAAATTACGTATAATGGGAACAAAGTGAAGGGAAATCGTTTTGACGTTGATAAAGTCATCACCTGCATTCTAAACCCAGGAAAAGTCAAGACCTCAGCTATGTCCCATGGAAAAAAGACAGAAGAACGTGCGCTTCAAGAATACAGAAAATTAATAAAATCGGGATGCGAAATAGTGAAAGTTGGTCTGATTATTAACATTCCTCAGCCATGGTTAAGTTGCACTCTAGATGGTGTTCTAGTAAATGGGTCAAACATTTGGGAGAAAAGACTAATTGACATAAAGTGCCCGTACATTTGTAGAGATAAACCTATTTTTGATGAAGAATTATTTCAAACTAGCAACCCATCCCGGCTTCGCACGGGCATATAATAATATAATAAAAGAAAATACACAATGTTTACAGTGAGTTTCTAGAAAAATAACATTTATATTATTACATAATATTATTATATGCCCGTGCGAAGCCGGGATGGGCTACTAGTTTTTATTAAAAGGACGCTTATTGTAACGTAACTATAAAAGATAGAGACATGCTGTCGCGACATTTTTTATAGATAGTGATGTGTCCTGAAAAATTTTAATACATCATTTTGTTCTATCATTAATAGTTTTCGCAGCGCACGCGATTGAAGGAAGTTTTTTGTTTATTTTTTTACAACATGGGTTAGATTATTCAAGTTTTAGTAAGCATCCCTAATTTTTTTGAAAATGAAACATAGCCTATGTCACTCGTGAATAGTGTAGCTTGCCAACGGCGAAAGAATTTTTTAAATCGGTCCAGTAGTTTCGGAGCCTGTTCATTTTAAACAAACAAACAAACAACCAAAAAATCAAATCTTTCCTCTTTATAATATTAGTATAGAAGTATAGATAAACGTTAAGTACATACTTAAAACTTGATGAAAATGATTTACAGTTAAGCAAAATCCATTCCATTTATGCTCAAGTTCAACTACAAATGTATGTCACGAATATAGGTTTTTTCTGACTTATTCATTCATTCACCAAAGGAAAGTCTTCTCATCACAGTTGAGTGAGATGATGATTTAAAAAAAAAAATTGTTCCTAACCTACAAAACTTTTATTATACTCATTATCTACATAGTTTGTTTTTGACGCACTCATGTGATTTAGATTGACTTTTGATCTGCAATAATTACTAGAATCAATACTACTTACCTTTCAGTTAACCGTTGAGAATAATAGTTTGTAAATATCTGTGATAAAAATATTACTCGTGATTAACACATTCTTAAATGAAAATGTTTGCTATAATTAAAATATCAACAGAAAGTACAAATGAAAATGTGATGTAAAAGTAATATATGACATGCTACAGAATTTATAAGTGAGCAAAATAATTTTATCACATTTGAAATTATAAAAGTTGTATAACTTTTCAACAAATGTGGTAATAAAACTCCAAAAGAAAAATTACTAATTTATTCTGATCATACAGGCACTTTCGAAAAGATGTTGAAATCTTTGATTCTTTGATTCATTCGTTCAATGTGTATTGTTACCGAAGCAACATTATATCCATTATTATATTGTTTCTTTCTCTTCTTGTGGTGTAAATTGTGTATCGTGGCAAAATGGAGGCATGATGAAAACTGCATTTTTCTTCTGCACTTCCGTTCTTATTCGTGGAAAACCCTTGTCATCTAGGACAACATCACCTGGTTCTATTATTAACTAGACCACAGTCGTTCGTAATAAAACTATCACCAGCACCACCACCGTAACATTTAGATACGGAGCTCACAAATCCATTTGGAGTATAACCCAGCAAGAATTTAATTGTGTGATGATGTTTGTATTCGGAGTACATTAAAACTCTTTCTTTTACTTCTGGTGTTATTTCAGTATTCATTTCAGTGCAATCGATTATCACACGTGTTCGGCATAATTTCTTTTAAATGCTTCTGGTAGCTTTTACAGCAGCTTTCGAAGGCCAAAATATAAAATTTTTCAACAAAATATTCAATTGCCGTAAATTAATTATAAATTTTTTCTGTGCTGAAGTGCGATAAATATTAAATAGTACACCTAATGCCGTAAATGTAAGACCGTTTTTCAATTTCGTTAAGGTAATTAATAATTTAGTTTGTTTTATCTACTTTGAATGATTTGGAGTCCGGAAGAATATTGAAAAGAAATGTAAAAATTGGAAAATTAACACCGGTTAAAGTGCTTAAAGATTGGTCATTATGTATTGAAGTAATTCTATGGAAATCTTGGTAATGTGACTTTATGAAATCTTGATCAATCGGATCACAACCAATATCTTGAACGTCGTTTCGTAAAGGCGGTAAATTTACTTCACAGACTTTGTTTATTGTGTTTTTAAATGAGATGTTTACTTGCACTGCTGCAGTGCTCACACCATCACAAAAATTAATATTGCAGAAGAACTACGTAGACTCATCTGAAGTATTCTCACTAATTACTTCATCCGTTTGACAGGTTATACTGCGACTTGCTGTTTGGAAAGCCGTATGAGAGACACGATTAGTTTCTACATGATGTGTCTCAATCTCAATAGAATTATCATCGTGCTTGGCTTGCTCCATTTCAATACAACTTCTAGCTCTTGATTCCCGCTACTGTAATCGTTCAAATCGTTGAAGTGACTAAAGAGATTTTTTTGTATTTTCTTTCCCAGGAAAAATTGTCGGTATCGGTAAGATGGATGTAATGGATTTTCCCACTTCTGATTGTTAATGAAATGAACATTAAAAATTCGTGTATTGTTATCAATTAGTTCCCAATCGTTGGGATTTTTTCTGAAATTAAAAAACAAATATTTAAGATTCTTATTATATTCTCGCAGGTGTTATTTTTTTTCTCTCGATACTTTTATCTATCAAAGGTATAATATTATTTCTATTTAATTTAGAATATGTAAAATGACGGTTTACTTTTCAATTTTTAAATATAAACATTTTACATACACGTGATTTTTCGTTGTATTTATCCACCGTTTACGTTCATGGATTATCCACGCAACGTTCAACGAGCCTTCTAGGGAACGATAAAATTTCACCTGTGTCTTCATTCTATTATTCTTACACGGCATATTTGAATAGAATGCAACAACACACTTTTGATGTAGACATCGCGAAAAATAATTTTATTTGTGAACAAAAGTATAATTAAAGACAAATGCTATGTGAAAGCAATATCACTGACATCACAATGTTAGCAATTGTCATAGTTCTCTTGCATGATCCCCATATGCGATTCACTTGAAATTTTGCATATTGAGGTTGCTGATGCTGATATGAAGTTGCTGATTACGAATCTGAACTCGACAATCGACAATTCAGAATGGCGGATCGGACATGCCGAACGTAAATTCAAAAAGTTATTTGGTTTTGATAAAACATTATGTTACGTGGGTTTAGGGGTAACTGATTACGAATCTCAACTTGAAATTCGAAAATTCGAAATGGCGGCTCCAATATGGCGAAAACACGAAACGGGAGAAATTTTATGAAATTTTTCGGTATGTATTAAGCTTGTGTAAAAATTGGCATTAGGATTTTCTTCGTAGATTAGCAGAAAATAATTTTTTTTGTGAAAACGTACGAATTTTGAACATTTGTTCACACGTGCTATTTTTGCAATAAATGAATAAATTTCACATTTTCCTTAGACTTGGAACTATTTCGGCATGCATATGGAACCAAAAAACACGGCAGTTGTTCCCAAGAAGGTCATTCAATGAATAAAAAGCTGCGGCAAAAAGAAGGTGGAACGCTGAGCGTCTCATCGTGAATTACAGAATCAACGATGAATATAACTCGACCATTTTTGGCCGTACTGAAACAATTTTGTGACGGCTGTAAAAACCTTGAATTTTTGGAATAAAGTCATGCAAATCTGTCTATGATTTATAATATTTAATTTGTATTCTGTGCCGGAAGATTACGAGTCCTAGTCCGTTACGTGTTTAATGGGTGTAATTGTGTAACGGCCGGTTATAACCTTCTATTTTCATTGTTGTTATCTTACGAAACGTACAACAAGCGTAAATTTGACAGTCAACAACAATAAAAACAGAAGATCATAACGGGTCGTTACATAATTACGCTCATTAAACGTATAAAGAAGGTTCGTGAATACCGCGGTTATCGTTTCATTTTTGTTTTTGTTTAAACATCCCTTATTTGTTTCGAAGAATAAAACAGCGTCAGGATTCTCAGACAGCTGGTCCTGAGTTTTAGTAAGACGATAGTAGTACCAGGTATACTGGAAGCAGTGTCTTACAAATGTGTAAGAATAAAAAAACTGATGTCCAACCGGTATTTGATTTGTATTCTCGATGGATTGATTTTTTTCCACATGGATCGTCATCCCGGTACAACGACTGTATGCTGCCGCTCGGCGCGTCTTGTTCTCGCTCGCTAGTCGTTGTCCGTGAACTGACAGGAGGCAAGAAGCGTTTCCTGGCACGGAATTCACGGGAATTAAAGCTGGGGCAACATCGAAGCGTGCATTGCCCAGCAGCTGCAGGCTACATTGTAGCAGCCGCCGCATACTTCTGGATTCTTCGGTTACTCCTGAAGTCTGCGAGCATCCAGATACGGGCAACTTTATGCCCCCTCTCCGCCGGAATCAACTACTGAACAACGTGCGAATATGTCTCACATCGAGAGGCCGTTACTCCGTTGAGTGACTGACTACAGCGTGCCGCCTCCTGCACCCTACGGATTCTTGATATGAATGATGGACGCAGTAATTTCCACTCGGCCCTCAAAGTCAATGTCGCAAAACCGCGTTGCCACGGGGCCGATGGACTTGTGGAGTTTTTTCTGACCTTTTCCGTAGCGTGCACCGAGAGCAATTTTTAGATCCGCTTATCGCTCAGTCCTTAACTATTTTCATTTTTTACGACAATCGAAAAATATAGTTCTAGGTACAAAATGAAAATTAGTTTTCTAGCTGTGACCAGAAAGTCTAGTATCCGTTAGTATTCTTTCTCATTACGATCACTGTTACTATATTTTCTTGTAACTGTTGCGAAAACTTAATGCTTGTGCAAAAATAAATTGATGTTAAAGCATTGTTTAACAAAGAAAGTACAGTAAACCGAACAAACTGATTTTACGTTGCAATTACCAAAAAAAGTATTGACAATAACACAGAATAGTTACGTGTACTTCGTTTTTCGTATTTCCAACAATATTCAAATAGTTTCTTTTAACGATACCTATTTTATTGAAGTTTTCTAGGTTCTATAACAAATGAAATTTTTCTCAGTGTGTTTGTGACTGCGACTTTCGGAAGTTTACTTGAAGCGCGGGTTAATTTATACGGTTGAAAAATAAAAATCACATCAGTAGGCATCTGCACTGAAAAAAATGTGATGTAGATTTTACATCTCCTGTGGTGAATGTATAGATAGCACTTTTTTGCAGTCGAATTTACATCAATTGTGGTAGATTTACCTCAGAATATTGTAAATCTTACTACTAGTTTTGTGAATTTTTTTCACAATTGCTGTAGATTTAACTCCAATAAAATGCTGTCCATATATCCATCACAGGAGGTGTAAAATGTAGATTATTTTTCTATCCATGTGCGATAAAAAATTAAACTTCTTTCAGACAGCAACAATTTGTTTTATTCCAATTGGTTGGTAATAAATAATGGCAGATTAAAAAATGGTCAGCAAATTTGCCAAAGGAACTACAGCTAGTATTGCTGTACAAAATTACAAACCAGCTTACCAAGTTTATATTCAGATTAGGTAATTCTTGAAATACTGAAGCCATTGCTGATGAGATTTTCGAGTACTTTATAACAATTTTAAGTTAAATCGTAAAGCGATTTTGCTACGTCATTCTGTACAGCCATGCGGGGCGAATAGACCTCCTCAAAATGCTGGTGGTTGCATAACGACTTAATGAGTTTGGTGAAAATGATATGCGTAGGATCATTCTGTAACAGGTGAAACATATTTAATGAAAAAAAGAAGTTACCAATCTGAAGCCAGCGACGTAATGAGCTTCGACCGTTGCAAATACGGAATGAGATGTGTCAGTAGTAATTTCTAAGCTCGGTGTTATGCTATACTCAAAAGCGATCACTACTGTAAAGCAATGTAAACAATGCAAACATACATATCAAACTAGTATTGGTAATAAGCTGGCGAGGGAGAAATTAATACATCATCAATCAGTCCAATCTTGGCACTGGGCGCGTACAAACCCCCTGAACGTTTATGGTTACCTCTAGAATAAATAGTTGAAACTTATTGAAAAATTACGTCCGGTGTACATTTTATTTCTCAACCCGTCCTTGTTCCGGTTCTACCAGAAAATACACAACACTCAGTATTGGATATCCGACAGATAGGTGTAACTAAGCAATGTGGCGATGAAACAGTAAAAAGCTACTTGTAGCTACTTTAGCGAAAGTCGACAAAAATCAAGGCTTAAGTACTTTTCTGCAAGCTGTTGAGCTATTATCATGTCATTAAAAAGAAAATGCTTGTGAATTTCAAGATCAATCGATTGAATCGTCTGAATCAAAAGTTGGGAAAAAAGAAGAAATCGCTCAAAAATCTCCAGTAATGTTATGTAAACCAATGGTAGTAAACACGAATGAAACGACATCCCTACTGTGCAGTAGAAATGAATTTAAGCAAATTCAGATAACGCAAGCTAGGATGCCAACAATTTTCGAATAAAAAAGGAATTATGACCATAAAATATACAAAAACGATAAGTGCTTGTGTGTTTTATTCGATTCATGGTTTTGGGCTCATTGTGATGGTCGATTCGAACCTCAAAAATTTTCTGAAAAACATTCAAGAAACCTTACATTATACTATAGTGAACACGCGTTTTAATTGTTGAAGAACGTCTATTGTATGACATTTTCGCATAAATCTATTTCGTTCACTCTTGAGATATCTATTTCTCAAAAACTTTCAGACGATTTTTGGAACTCTCTACGGTGAAAAAATAACTTTAAAGGCATTACAATCAAATCAAAACCACCAGAGCATAATACTTTGGGATATTCAGATCATAAGACCTTTTCTGAAATTCATGATATTTTAACTTGTGCAATCCGAATTTGCTCATATTAATTTACTTTATACAGAAGGGATGTTATTTCATTCGTGTTGACTGTTATTGGTGAAGAGAACTATATTAGAAATTTTTTAAGCAGGTTATTCTCTTGACATAACTTCTTGCTAGGCTGGCTGCTTCAATTTTAAACTGCAGGTTGCTGTCAAATCACCGAAACTCATTATAATCTGTGATTTCCAACGAATCGGTAACTCCACCGAATAATTTTCAATTCAAATATCAGTTGATTTTTTAAGGACTGATTATGAGTGAAGAATTTACTAATGGACTTCCCTCAAACGGTCTCTCCGTGTTTCGTACGGCGTGATGTCTCTTTGTAAGTAACTCTATTTTCTTGAGAATCTGAGAATTGGCAGCTGGTGCTGATAATCTATTAATTGGTTTGAATTCTCAGCGAATTCTCACTCTCGGTTCAACGTCAGAATTGTCAATACAACGAGCAATTGTTAGCCACACTAAAAATATTGGATAGAACATGATACGAAAGACCCTAAATTTTTATGCGACTCTTATCTTTTTCTGTCAGTATTTTTTATCCGATTTGACTTGTCTGTAACAGCGGGTAAAAGATTTATCGTATTTTATCATATTCTATGATATTTCTTATCGTATCATGAAAGTGGCGACACAAAATCTATCTTTCCGAATGATGTTTCAACCGTATCAATCCAATTAATTTTTGTTATTACTTGTCCATGAGGAATTGATTCATTCGCTTACAATGTGAAATGCTATCGGATTATGTACTGATATCACGATGCAAAAGTTATATGAACTTATGTGACGTTTACGCAATTGAAACTTGTTAGCTTATTGCATTAAAAATAAATCAGACCAGTTATGAAACTGAATCCGGTTCGATTGCATACGTAAATCACGAAGGAAAATATATGTCAAACAAGTTATGTGGTGTCCACTCGTTGAAGATCCGCTGTTATATTATTTTAAAGAATTACAGCAAGAACAAAACGGGAACAGAGCTAACAAATCGTAATTCGAACATCATACGCTTGGCGGCTGTTCTGTGTCATCACATGCTACCGCATTGGTTAACTTAAAACGGCTGTTATCGGCGAACAAAAAATTTGCTTTCGAAAATAAAAAACGTTTCGGGGCATAGTCAAAAATATAAGAAGGTCTGTTATCGTGTACGAAACTTGTGTGTGCAGTTAAACCGATTTCGACGAGTATACAGGAGCAGCTACAGGAGGATTCGGAACGATGTTAAGGGTAAAATTACTCGCGATAAAACTCAGCTTAGTGTTTTTATCCAGGTGATTTTCAAGGATCTTTCTACCAAGGAGCAATCGCTTTTACTGATAACATAACACGAATGATTAATTAGCATAGAATAATATTAAATATTACAATATACGAAAAAGTTCGATAGTCTACGAAAACCTACAAGTTGTTCCGAAATCGAAGTTCAAAAACTATGAATCGGTTCAAATCCTACACCGTTGCATAGAAATTTCCGTCAAAGTTCGTAAAAATAAGCATATAAATTCTTTGAAATATTTTCACGATGGACGATTTAGGCGTCTAATTTACCAATCATTTCAAAATACTCACAGAATTCTCTCCCCGCATCTATCGCCGTTACAGAAAATAATTATACTCGGGCGCTGTTACGGTTGTACGCTGCAGGAAGGCAAAAGCGGATGTAACGTACGGTACCGGGTGATTCTTTTCCTCGTGCGATATGAATCTTCGTTGTTTCTCTAGGAGACAGGCTACAACACTGGCCGGGAATGGACGGAGGCAAATTAGATAATACCGTATTTTTTCGCCTCCGGTTGTTCGCATTCGTTCGTTCTTTTGCAGCTATCGTCACTCGCATAGCGTCTCTTCAGACGTCTCTTTCCTCTCACAATCATTCAGATGGAGGATTCCCCATTTCTATTGGCATAACAATATGAGGTCATTAAAAATTGCATCTGTGGTATTTGGACTGCATAAGAAACCTTCGACGTATTTACTTGAAGCATCGGATCATAAAGTTTTGCTTTTTTTGTAAATTTGTCCTACTAATCCGAATTTCTGTAAACTCAAGAATGTTCGTTGAATTTAAAAAATAATTATAGGTCAGTATTTTTGATGTATTGAATTCTTGTTTATCCCGGTTATCGGTAAAACTGAAATGTTTACCAAGAAAGCAGCATAAACAGAAAGGTTTTCTGCTTAAAGGTAGGTCACGCATTGCAGTTCTGTTTTAATTACGTACGTGTCAGTTTCTAAATGTGAGCGAACATAGAATATATAAGATCCTGAATTTCGGTCAAAGTGCTTTTCTAATTCAGAAAAAAGACCGATTTTAAATCCACACCGAAAGAAAAGAACAATAATAATAATGTAAGATAAAATGAATTATCACGTGGCTTTAAAATTTTCAGAAAATTCAGCGAAAATACTGATTTTGATGTTGAATTATGTTTCAACAAGTTCGGGCCAAAGAATTAATTTCTTGCGATCATTTACATTTTTGCGCACTTTTCTGAAAGTAAATTCAACTGTAGATATTTAATTATTACAATCATCATTTTTTCCTTTTACTCTTCAGACTAATAGACTTTCCACATAAACAAAGAATTCCTTGGAATTTCTCTTTTACCTCCATTGGTCGAAGTAAATCTTTTTCAAGCCATTTACAAAAATTTCTCTCTTGCCAGGAAGGCGGCACAACCAAATGGGTAAGTTTAATACACTGTAAGAATCACACGCAGCATAAATCGATACATCCATGTTATATACAAATCGGCTACCTTGAGGTGAAACAGCGTGTCAGGTTTTGAACAAAAGTCCTCCGAGGAATAACGGACATTTTGCGTTCCTGTATCGATAAAATTTATAATATAAATGTAAACATATACGTTCGCCAGAAATAGGCACATGTGATGGGGGAATACATACGAATCGGACTCGATGAACCTCAAACTCAGATCAATGCAGGATGGACCTGGAACGATGGAAACTGTGAAGACTTAAATTTTTTTACAACAGATACGCGTAATCGGGTGTAACTTCCTCCTAGTCGTATTGTGGTTAATTTAATGTGCCACGGTTGATCTATATCTCAATCATACGTAGATACTGTGTCATTTTACGAATAGCAACACTTTTGACTTGCATTTCTTAATCAATTTTAATAATATCAATGTGTGTTTTAATGAAGTGTGCATTATTTTATGACATTGAACAACGATTTCGTACACAATTTTTGCAGTGATTGACACAGACACGAGAGAAAAATTCATCGCAGGCAATTTGTAGAGCATTTTATCAGCAGACGAACAAAATGAGCTACATTTATTTCATGAATAATAAATATAAACCGTAAATACGTTTTTAGCTACCAACGGAATGACACGGTAATGTAATTGCTAAAAAATGATTCATTTTTAAATTTATATTTTTACCATGCCAAGAAGATATTTTTTAACAGTTAGATTGAAATTGATTGACTTCAGTCACAACTTTTGAATCATAATTTTCACATATACTTATTTTATTTTGACGCATTATCGTGATAAAATTTGGGTAAAGATTTCGGGGCTGCTGATGAATTAATAAGTTAAGTATGAAATACCGTGCAACTGCGGTAGCTAATAAAAAAAAATTGGTTCTTAAGGTCCGTGAACCAGTTGCTTCAGATCGTATTCTTCACAGCACCGATGCGATATCAAATTTTTTCCCGTTGTCAGGTGTACTGAGGCTTCTGTGTACCTCGTTGTCAGATGAGTGTCACGCGGAGGTCATGTAGCATAGACGCATATCGTGTGCCTGACTTCAAAGCGATGTAGGAAATAAGGTTTTAGTGTACTAGAAATTGAAAAACGAGGAAGAAGGTAAAATAAGAGCTGCGGAAATATACGGAATATAGGAAATAAGGCGGAAATGAGAGAAAGAGAAGAATAAAAATGAGGAAAGATACTGGCAGCACAGTTTTATTCACGGCTTGTCGTCGTCCGACTCGAGCTGAACCTCAGGGTACGATTATGCGAGTCCTGGTCGGCATCTTTGCTACCCTTGCGGCCACGTGATCCACTTTCTTACCCTATTACCAAAAACTGCAGACCATAGGGCCGAGATCATCCCTCTTCAGAACAGGTCCTTGGGGACGGACCGAAACGGCCGTCGTCGCTTGTTTCAGCGGCAAATCGAATCTGCAGGGAAACGATAATAACGGGGCAGCGCTAGTCGCAGTGAGGATAAGGTGAGAGATAAAGATAGGAAAAGGGCAGGAAGAAGGAAAAACGAGTCTGTCGCTAAAGAACCTATTCGTCTATCGACTCGATGACAAATCTGGGGAAGTAGCGACTCTTCGCTCCTTGTCGCCAATCCTCCTTTGCTTGTCCAGAGCAACGTGTTCTTCACTCTAAGCTGGTGCCAAGCTCTTCTTTTGCCAGAAGTGAAGTAGCCAATAACTGTCTCTCGCTGAGAATAAAGTACAAGTATCACGAAAAAACGAGAGAGGCGGAAACATTGATATTGATTGTTTTGTTACAGGAGATACAAGTGCAACAAGATTTTTTTTTTAATATCAAATTTTTTCAATGATGGCGGTAATGAAGGATTCTAAAGTCTCTCACTTTTTTTATAATTCGTCCAGACATAGTCTTTCACCATGCAATCCGATCCGTGGTAAGAGATCTTGAGAAAATAGAGTATGATTTGAATCAACATAAATGCATTTCGCAAATCACATTCTACATACATTCATCGAAATTCGTGTGAACGATTAAACTCCCCACAGCACAGTTAGTTTTTTAAGATTAACACGTGTCCCAAAGCTTCGACAGCTTGAAATAGAAGATACATGTAGTTTTTTTAGCCAGTTACTTCGTTTTACGAAATCTGAAAATAATGAGCTGAACTTTTACACAGATTTAAAAAAAAATATTTATATTTGGGGCCAATCTGGGAGACGGCCAAGTAAAATTTATTCCAACCTCAAATAAGGACGACCCTAATGCGTCATGTAGAATAGGTCTACTGTGGATGCCAAAAAAGTGAAATAAAAACGCGCCATTGCGTTACCTTAATGAGACATGAATTTAGTTGACAAGCTATTTTTGTTGAAAGGTCAACCGATTAGGAGATATTTGCGTGAAACAAGTTTTTGGAACCTTTCTCCAAAAAATGCTGCCATTTCCCCCACGGAAAAGAACCCTCAATTTTTGGGGGTCAGCCTCAAAATTTAGGGGTTTACCCTGAAAGTTGAGGATAAACCCTTAAATTTAGGAGTTTAACCCCAAAAGTTGAAGGTAAACCATCAATCATGGGGGGTTTATCTCCAACAGCTGGAGATTAACCCTCAACAATTGAAGGTTCATCCCCAAGAGTTGGAGATGAACCCTGGACGTTGAAGGTGAAGCCGCAACGTCGAAGGTAAACCCTTGACGATAAAGGTTAGTTCCTTACAATTGAAGGTTCAATCCCCAAGACATGAAGGTGAACCCTCGACGTTGAAGGTACACCTTCAACGATGAGGGTAATTCATATCCCCAAAATTTAACTGATGGTAAATTTGAGGGTGAACTATCAACATTGCGGGGATTGTCCCCTGCAACCCCAAGGGATACACCTAACTCTTCGTGAGAGTAAACTCTAAAATTTGGGTGTCAGCGCGAAAGTATAATATGTAAAAGATTGGTGGTGAACCCTTGATTCCATTGCAGGGTAACATAACCCGTGAAATTTTCAAGGTAATTCTTATGGTATTCGTTGAAGTTCCATTATTCTCAATAACATCTGAAACAATCTATCTACATATTATTTATTGCAAAACCAATGATTCAATTTGAATTCAACTTTCGAACAGCTCGCTGGAATTAAGCCATCGCATCATATAGTATGAGGATCACTGTTGATATTGCATTTTACCTTACCCTGCATGCCATTATGCAACGCTCCAAAAAAATACTACTTAGTTTTTTCCGGGTTGAAATTGGAAATCATAAACTACACTATACATATATGTGTATTCCCACGTCAACTCGGTGAATCAAAAACATTGACTCTCTTCGATTTTCTCAGTGATTTTTCATATGATAGTTTTTGGAAATTATCTGGAAATTATCGAATCTGAATATTTTATATATTTTCATATAGTGTACATTAGGGTGGTCCTTAAAAAGATTATTACCGAATCTCTACGCTCCCAACGGCCTAAACACTTCCATATCGATCAAAAAAAATCACAAAAAATTCACAGCCTTCAATTGCGATCCTTAAGTTTGCCCCACGGCGGCCAAAGTTTTTACATTTAAATAACATGTAAGTTTTTCGTCTTCATGTTCATTTATATGTTACTCGGCTGCATCTTATGCTATCGCTTCGTAATTAGGATGGATTTGCACATAAATATATGCTCTTTAAAAGTGTCTACGGTATCATGACCGTTCTTGAACCGTTTCTCTGGGATAAGTATTGAAAGTAATTATTTTTTGCTTTTTTTGAGTAATAAACCGTTAAATTCTCAGCAAAAATAATTATGGACAATTTTGATAGAATTTTATCAGATCTTCAAACGCTGTATTTCAAAACTTGCAAGGTGATAGAAAATGAATTTAAAAAAAATGATTCCAATTTTTTTATTATGATTGTATTGTATAAAAATTACGGTGGGAAAAAACTCTAAAATGGAATAATTTTTTCAAAATTCTTTTTCCATCACCCCGCAAGTTTTGAAATACAGCGTTTAAAGATCTGATAAAATTCTATCAAAATTGTCCATAATTATTTTTGCTGAGAATTTAACCGTTTATTACTCAAAGAAGCAAATATTATTAATTTAATACTTATCCCGGAGGAACGGTTCAAGAATGGTCAAGGTACCGTATATACTTTCAAAGAGCATATATTTTTGTGCAAATCCAGCCTAATTACGAAGCGATAGCATAAGATGCAGCCGAGTAACATATAAATGAACATGAAGACGAAAAACTTACCTGTTATTCAAATATAAAAACTTTGGCCGCCGTGGGGCAAGCTTTAGGATCGCAATTGAAGGCTGTCAATTTTTTGTGATTTTTTTTGATCGATATGGAAGTGTTTAGGCCGTTGGGAGCATAGAAATTCAGAAATAACCTTTTCAAGGACCACCCTAATGTACATGTACGCATACATCTTCATTATAATATAACAGTGAATGAAATGCATTGGGTATAGATAATTCTTCATGGCTATATGAATTATACATACGTACATTAAATTTTATTTACGATTATTTTTCTGCGTGGGCATACATTATACCCTCCTTCTATATTGAACGCGAATTCCTATAGATATACAAGAATTTAATAATGTTAATATATAATTTTCGTGGCATTCACTGATAAAATAAATATCCAAATGCATATAAAATATATGTATATGATTGCCTCAAGATGTCAAATGAGAAATAACCAGACAACTTCTTGATTCGTCAGTTTCTATTGTATTTATTAATGGTGTGTAATGCACTTTTGTAATACCGTTACATCTATAATCCCAATAAAATAACATTAAGTTCTCGACTCGAGAATTCTTTCAAAGTGAATCCTCGATTGGGAGGTTCACCCTCAACTTGGAGGTAAGCCCTCAACTTAAGAGTAAACCTTCGACTTGAGAGTCGACTCTCGACCTGACAGTAAACCCTCAACATGGGAGTAAACCCTTGACTTGGGAGTAGACCCTCAACTTGGAAGTAAACCCTCGACTTGGGAGTAAACCTTAGACTTTGAGGTTAACCCTGAATTAAGGAGTACGAATTCATCCCTTAGAGGTTGAAGGTTATTGGGGGGTTATTTTGGGTGTAAAATTGGGAGTTTTTTTCCGTAAGGGTTCCCTCACGGAAAAAATTCCAACTTGGGTGTAAATTCGTATCCCTAACTTTTTTCTTATGGGAAATTAGCATTATCTATGAGTTGGGGGTACGAATTGACAACTGAGTTGAGATCTTTTCCCGTGAGGTTTCCCATGCCGGCACAATGGTGCAAAGTGCAAATTTGGAAAGAGCAACTCAAAACCTATCAGACCACGAATTTTCGAAACTCCCTTGCAACTTTCGTGCTGAAACTACCAAATGACTGGACCATTAATGGCCATGAATTTTCATTCGTCTATTATACAAATATGTATTCACCCGTTTATCCTCATACTTATGAGTACATCTATGCAAATAATCCTATATACTCATATATTCATGCCCGCATATTTATTTATATACAGGCATATAGCCACGGCTGCTCAGTCATATAAGGGTTAAGGTATGACAAAATAAAATTTTCTATGTTTCATGCTCTTGCCTCTCTAAATATTATAGAGCTCCCTCTTTGCGAGCATGTTTCTTTCGATAATAACTGAAGTTTTGAGGGATAGGAGTATGAAAAATTGAATTTTTTTTTTCAGACACCCTCTTGGGCACATGAGTTAATCCACGTCAAACCGGACACCTTTTTTTCATCGATCTTTCCGATTGTTGTGTATTTTTTTTAACGGATTCTATGGGTGAAATAAATTCAAGAAACAATTTTTGATTTTTTTTTTACCTTCAATATTTCAAAAGTTATTCCAAGTTAAAAATAGCCCAAAATGTCAAAAACCGCTACACATGTTCTCCTTCAAATCTTTAAATCTCATGTTCTATTTGTCTGATCAACTCGTTCATGGGCTCATTCGAAAGAGCTGTAACTGGGAGTTATCCGGCAAGCGGCGTGGATCCATCTTATATGAAGAACACATAAAATGGGAAGAATGTTTATTGAAAACCAACATATTTCATTACCCAACAAATTCCGTTGATTTGAATTGTTTATTGTACTCTTTGTGTTGTACAACTACATGATATGAATTCTCAATACAGTATCAAAGTTACGTCTAAAATACTATTCAAATTATCGGATAACTGAATTGTCGGCGCGCACGCGCGCCTCCGTTTGATTATTAATATTTAAATAATATTCTCCATTAATTTTCCAATTTGAAACTCACCTATCTTATAGGAAATTGATCAAGGAATACGCTTGTATTTTTCTTGGATTTTACAGCGCGGTTTCAATGATGAAAATTGTGTTTGAAAATTAATTGTGTATAATAATCTTCAATTGTTGCTATTATAAAATCTGCAGCAGCATAAAATGAAAGCCCAATTGCAGCTCTCTTGAATGAGCCCATGAACGAGTTGATCTGACAAACAGAACCTGAGATATGAAGATTTGAAAGAGTGCGTGTATGGTGGTTTTTGGCATTTTGGGCAATTTTCAACCTGGAATAACTTTTGAAACATAGAAGGTAAAAAAAAAAAACAAATTGTTCGATGAATTTATTTCACCCATAGAATCCGTTAAAAAAAAATAACAATAATCGAAAAGAGCGATGAAATTTTTTGGCGGATTTCGTTCGGATTGACGTGGATTGACTCATAAACGGATATTTATATTATTCTCCTATACCCGTCGATACTTGTGCATAGAGCTAACAATAAGTATCCTTAATGCTCTACGTGTTCAGCCGTCTGACCGTGGGCCGCACGATAAACATAACAACTACTGGTACATCGATGCGCTTACGCGTCGACGAGCTACGCGGGAAACGGTGCCGCGACACCGACAGATGCCACAGTACCGAAGAGTCACCAACAGGTGGCGGAGCTTCGTAACCGCGCTCGACTCAACGGTATCACCGGATTGGTTTAAGACGGTCAGTATCTTGGGCACCACGGAGATGATCCCGGCCCGGGAGTTGAGTGTATCGTCTTACCGCGGCTAGTTAAAGTGCTCACTAGAACGAGAGATAGCGACACTATGATCGGGTCGATTGCATAGTGGTTGGGAAAACTGCAGTAATTATACTTGGCGGGTGTGCAACATGAAGTCGCGTGGCCCGACAGCTCGGGTCGGTTGCGTTTGTTCAAAAAACAGGAATAAGGACGGGCGGGAGTGCGGGCAGTAGTGAAAACTTTGAATAATCATAATATATAATATTATATGTATGTATATATGGTGACGTGAATTTTTCCGCTCCTCGGTCACTCGGAGAAGATGACCGAGAACTTACCACGTGCACAATAATTCGGCGTCCACGATGTCCCCTGACTCTGAAATAATACCGCCAAATTTATTGGGCGCCTGGCGTGATCAGCACGCCTCGAAATCGGTAATACGATATACCGCGACCATATGCTCGGTAGTTCAGTACCGCGGAGAGGGGAGGGGTAATTTTTGGGTAGAGAGAGATACGCCACACGTACGCCAACAAGTTATTTCACAAAGCAGCAATGAAATTAAACAATGCATTTCAAAATGGCGATAATACAAATAAATAAAAATAACATCAATACTGCGAAAGTTTGTCCTCGCGATCCCAAACACAAACGCTTAGCTTAAAAAAAAAAGGAACGAGCAAACAAAATAATCGATAAAGAAAAAAATGAAGGGATCCCGAAGACCTCTACGGCCTACGTGCGCTAGTCGCTATACTAATCGTGACCGCTAATTTACACACAAAAAGAAACCAAAAGCAAAATAGGACCCGACACGGACTCTGATATCTAAAAATCAATCAAGCCACAGCTATAGGTTTGTTAATTCTTCACCACCTGATTGAGATGGAAGTGAAAAAAGGATCATTTTACAATTTGCTCCGCGGTCATAGTCCACACACAAATATGGTCACCGTTTCAAATCGTTGATAAATCGTTGACGGTGGAAGATTGCGTTTGAAGAAAAAACATTCACACGCGTATGTATGCGTGTATACATAACTGTTTCAAGGAACTGTAGAGACGTGTGCAGGAGCTTTGTATAATTATTGTCTCTGTATATATAACATTCGTTCGCTTTATACAAATTCAAAAAAACATTTCCCTTTACATTTACAGAACCTTGTTGAGAAATCTTCGATTTCGTTAAATTCAGCTCAGGCAGAATCGTTTAAATCTCTTTTGTTAGAATTTATAGATTCTTTCGCCAAAGATAGTGGTGATAAGGGCCGATGTACTTCTGTCAAGCACAAGATCGACGTCGGAGAGAGTTCACCAATAAAACAAGCTCCTCGAAGACTCGCCCTCAACGCCCGAGAAGAGGTGAAGAAGCTTGTAGAAGACATGTTAATGAACGATGTGATTGAACCATCGTCTAGTCCCTGGGCTTCACCAATCGTCCTTGTTAACAAAAAGGACGGATCCAAACGATTCTGTATCGATTACAGGAAGCTGAACGATATAACGAAGAAAGATTCTTACCCTCTACCCAGAATCGACGAGACACTCGACCTGATAGCTGGTGCAACTTGGTTCAGCACCATAGATCTTCAGAGCGGATACTGGCAGGTCGAAATAGATCCTCTAGATAAAGAGAGACCAGCTTTAGTTACGGGCTTAGGAGGATTATGGCAATTCGAGGTTATGCCGTTTGGTTTGAGTAATGCCGAGGCTACCTTTGAACGAATGATGGAGGCTGTTCTCCATGGGCTCACTGGCAAAATATGCCTCGTCTATTTAGACGATATAATCGTTTTTGGCAAGAACTTTGAAGAAGTTCAAAATCTCGGACAAGTTGTTCGCTCTTTGGGAGCTTGTAGTTCGACCGAACCGCGTGGAATGTGTGAGTCGCTTGAAATCAAAGATGAGTTGTGGTGTTGAGTTTATTTTTATACTTATTATTTAATTTATTTACATATGTATAGTTATTGGAGTGGTTGCCAAGTGATACATGGTGTAGTCTTAGTGGAAAAACAATGTGGTGGAGGCTTCAGTGTAGATGTTGGTCGTCTGAGGGGTTCGGTTATAGTCCTGGGTGGAGGAGTGTATCGGCTCTCTGGTGAACTGGGAGGCGTTGCGGGACGGCGGTTCTCAGCTGCTTTCACCGGAGACTCCCACTCGCTGTTTGTTGTCTGGGTGGCAGTCGATGCAAAGGAACGCTGCGGCTCAGGAAACAGGGATACTGCGGCTGGGATGCGCCGGTAATAGCTGGGAGAGGTCAGCCGTGCTCTACGTACATCCCATAAAGAAAGAAGCACGGCTGGTGGTCTCGTCAGTGGTCGTGAGGGAACGTCAATTCGATGTAGAGTCCAAGGGACAGGCGGGTTGGATGCAGTTGTTCTTTGGTGTTCACTGGCCGAAGCAAGATAAAAAGGGTCCGTCATACAATGTCGTGTAGTCAGGTCTGTCGTGGAGTCAGTCAGCTGTCGCAGAGTCAGTCACAGTCGTTGTAGCGTCGATGGGCTGGAACGGCGTCGTTGAAGCGTCAGAGTCAGTTGGGTGCTTTAGAAGAGTTGGACCCGAAGTGTCCTGCCGATCGGTCTGATCGGCCGTCTCTTATTCCAGCCTCGGTGGATCTTTGATAGCGGAAGACCACGTTCGGTGATTACGCAACGCGCTCAGCTGCGTGGGTGGCGTGAGCGGCGTGCGTGACGTCACACTTCTGGGTCGCGTGATTAGAAAGTGTGCGAGGCTGGTTGCCTCGCGTGAGTTGGAAGGCGCGCGACCGACGTGTTGCGTTCACAACGTTGTTGTGAACATATTCGCTAGGCTGAAGCAAGCAGGCCTAAAAATGAGCCCGAAAAAATGCCATCTGTTCCAGAAAGAATTAGGCTTCCTCGGACATATCGTCTCAGCACAAGGTGTGAAGACCGACCCATCCAAAATAGAAAAGGTTTCTTTTTGGCTGACACCTAAGAATAAAGAACAAATTCAAAGCTTTTTAGGCCTTTGTACGTATTACAGAAGATTTGTAAAAGGTTTCGCTAGTATAGCTAAACCTCTCCATCACTTGACCGGAATCAAGATTCCTTTTGACTGGACCCCGGAATGCGAAGAGGCTTTCAAGAAATTAAAAGAAAATCTTATTTCTTCGCCGATTTTAGCTTATCCAGAGGTCGAACTTCCTTTTATTTTAGATACGGATGCCTCTCTTTCAGGAATAGGCAGGGTTCTGACACAAATTCAGGGAGGTCAAAAGAGAGTGATAAGCTATTTCAGCAGAGTTTTGAGTAAAACTGAGAGGAATTATTGTGTCACTCGTAGAGAACTTTTAGCTGTTGTTGAGACAGTGGTACATTTTCACCATCCAATACGGTAGGAGATTTTTGATAAGTACAGATCATGCTTCTCTTAGGTGGCTACTTTCGTTCAAATTCCCGAAGGTCAGGTAGCCAGATGGTTAGAAAGGCTCGGTCAGTACGATTTTGACATTCGTCATCGAGCAGGAATTCATCATGGAGACGCCGATGCTCTCTCTCGAAGACCCTGCGAGGAAATGCCAGAGTGTAAACAGTGTGCACGATTAGAGAAGAACCGAGATCCCTCTCTTATAATACGGAAGATTTCTCTCGAAAATAACCAGGAGGAATGGAGAAAATCGCAACAAGAGGCCGACACGTGAAGTCTTGGAAAGAAGCGGAAACTCGCCCGGACTGGCAGGATATATCTTTAGCCGAGCCAGATTTGAAAATTATTGGGCTCAATGGGACTCTATCCTTTTAATTGATGGTGTTTTACACCGAAAATGGGAAGCTGCAGACTTGAAAGAAATCAGGTGGCAACTTTTGGTTCCCAGGACACGAGTTCCGGAGATTCTTGCTCTTTATCATGATTCTCTTGCTCTTTATCATGATTCTCTTGCTCTTTATCATGATTCTCTTGCAGGTGGACACTTCGCTTCAAATAAAACTCTGGGCAGAATTCGCAACTTCTACTTTTGGCCCCGTTGCCGGATGGACGTTGAAGATTGGTGTCGAAGATGTCGAATCTGCACGGCAAAGAAAGGACCTCGAGCTAAGGGACAAAGCTCTCTTCAAATTTACAACGTGGGAGCTCCATTTGAAAGGATAGCAATGGATATTCTCGGACCTCTCCCGATAACCCATTCTGGAAATAAATATGCTTTGGTTATTGCTGATTATTTTACTAAGTGGCCTGAAGTGGTTCCTCTCGCTGATCAAGAAGCCTCTACTGTAGCACAGGCATTCGTTAAAGAGTTTATTTGTAGACACGGAGTTCCTCTAGAACTTCATACTGATCAAGGCCGAAATTTTGAGTCGACCTTAATGAAAGAGGTTACACAGATTTTAGGGGTTAGAAAAACTCGTACGACTCCTTTGCATCCGCAATCTGACGGCATGATAGAGCGTCTGAATCGAACCTTGCTACAGTATTTGTCGTCCTTCGTAGACCAGAATCAGAGAGACTGGGACTCCTGGATCCCTTTCTTCCTCTTATCTTACAGATCTGCGATTCATGAGACGACGAAGCAGACACCAGCCATCATGCTTACTGGAAGAAATCTTCGACTTCCGTCAGATTTAGAGAAAGGCCCTGTTTCTGTGCAAAGACAGCATCAAACAGATTATGCCTTTTTATTACAACAACGTTTAGAAGAAATTCATCACTTTGCTAGAAATAGAATTTCTATGGCTTCAGATAAATTAAAAACTCGTTATGATATTCGAGCCAGAGATTTAAAATTTAATCCTGGAGATTCTGTCTGGCTCTTTGAACCTCGAAGACAGAAAGGACGATGTCCAAAGCTACAAAGAAATTGGGAAGGCCCTTACCTAGTGGTTAACCGGATAAATGATGTTGTTTATAGAATCCGAACATCTCATCTGCGTCAAAAAGTGGTTCACTTGGATCGTCTCGCTCCATTTGAAGAAGATCAACCTGGAACAGTCTCTTCAAGACCAGGAACATCCTTCGAGGTTAGACCTTTAAACGAACACCCTTGACGACTGAGATCGACTTGACCTTCTTTACAGTCGGTCATCGATTGGGAGAAGAATTTGCCGTTTGGAATTCATTTGAGTAAAACTCGACTGCTTACGATCATTATTGAAGGGAATATCGGATGCGGAAAAACAACTTTCACCAAGAGGTTTTTAGCAGATCGCCAGGTCTGTACACTTTTCGAACCTCTTAAGGAATATCGAGACGTAGCTGGAATTAACCTCTTAGATTTCATGTATCAGGACCCAGATCGTTATTGCTATTATTTTCAGCATTTCGCTCGAATGGTTATGTTAGATAGACATCTGCAGACGACTTCATTGCCTGTAAAGGTGATGGAAAGATCGATATTCAGTAGCAATTGTTTTGTAGAAGCTCGTCGAAGGTTAGGTAATTTTCGCGACTTCGAATCTCATTTATTGACAAAAAATTTTGATCTTCTCATTCGCTCGTCTGAGCTCAGGGTAGATTTGATTGTTTATTTGCGAGTTTCCCCAGAAACTTCTTTTGCTCGAGTTAGTTCCCGTTCTCGTGAGGAAGAATCGAGTATTTCTTTAGAGCTACTCAGAACTATCCATGAGGTTCATGAAGATTGGCTAGTAAAGCAAACCTTTTCTTCTTTATCGGCTCCTGTTTTGGTTATCAATGCAGAATGTACAGCCGATCAAGTTTATTCTACTTTCTGTCTTGCAATAACACAAGGACAAAGTTAAACCTTTGAATTTAATTTTATTTTTAAATAAATTATTTAACAAAAAAACAAAAAAAAAACCAAATGAACTAAAATTTAATTTTTGTAATTAAATTATATTAGAGGAAAATGACGAGTAATATTTAATATTCTTTTTAATTCTTGTTTCACATCGTCACATCCCTCGCATCCTTCTGCCTTTTTCACTATATCGTAGAGACTTCGCTTGCACAAACGACATAGTGCTTTTTCTTTAAAGAAAGTTAAGTGAAGAGAGACTTCGTGTTGAAGAAATTCCGGTTTGGAGCTAAAGAGATGGTTGAAACAGAAATTATATTCTTATAATTTATTTGTGTTACTCGATATGATGTACTCACTGTGAGTCAAAGCAGCTTTGACATAGGTAGCCGTTTTTCCCTTTTTCTGAAACTGCGTTCAGTTGTCCGCAGGAGATTTCTCTCCATAGAGAGTTGAAATAGTTTGAAGTTTCCATTTCGGTATGTTCTGCTGCATTCTCGTGGAGGAATGCTTTGGCCAACACTGCCGCATTTAAGTAGGTGTGTTCTTTCGAATCCATCTCTAGGTTCGGAAAAGAACTGTCTTTGATGAAAGCTTTTCTTATAATGATTTATTATTTCTAGGTTGCTAATCAACTTGAAATTTGTTTTCTTCGATTGTTTCTTTCTAGAAACTTCTTTTGAATCGGATTTTGTGTCGGATAGGCTTTGGTTTCTTTTAGAAATGTGAATAGAGCCACGATTATTTTTCGAAGTCGATGAGCGATTGCTTGATTTTCACATTTTAATCACCTTAAGTGTCAGTTTTTGTGAGTACTTTTCAGGTTACTTGACACAGCCTTTTCCCATCCAATCTTTCCCCGATTCCTGAGGATGACTGGTGGTCTTATTTGGAAGAAATACATGGAAATTTCAGATAAGATCGTTTCTTTTCTTTTGAATACATATTCAATTTATTTTATTCGTGTATTCTCCCAAATTCACTTAGTGAATTTGAATTGTTATACCATCACTCACATTTGTCCTTCCAAAACTCTAGGGTGAGCTGTTTCTTAAGAAGATTAGGATCAGTCACCCATCTATTTCCTTATTTCCTGTGAAAAGGAGTCTGTTTTTATTCGGTTTGGACCTGGAATTTTCGGTTCCCGCCTCGATGTTTTTATCCGAACCTGTTTCGTTTGGGCAATCCTTCAAGAAGAGGATTGGATTTCTTTTCGACATCGATCTGGACCGATGCTGATAACTTTGAATTTATGAAGCCACACACCACTCAATAACACTTACCTTTATAAAAACAAGGCACATAAATTTTTGAAATTATTTAACGCTCAACTATCTGCTCAAGGTTTTCTGTGGTTTACCTTGAGATTGTGGGCAAATGCCAGGTAGTAAAAAAGGGAGTCTTTAAATTTTTAGAGCCACAGCTCCAACTCACCTTTGAGCACTGACTGCTAGATCACTTTTATAATTGTTTTATCTTTCCCGAGTCGGGACGACTCTTTTCCTCGGGGGGGGGGGGGGGGGGGGGGGGGGGGGGGGGGGTAGTGTTACAAAGGGTGAAATCACCCGTTTTGCCCTCTCTTTAATGATCTATTAATCATAGATAAAAGACGTTCATAAACCTCTTATGTCTTTCAAAAGAATAAGGTTGCTGCGTCAACCAACATTATTGTAAAAACAGCCTTGTTTTAGACTTTAAACGAGAAACACATATTACGCAATCAAAGCATTTTCACAACATTTCAATCACGCTCTTGATTTTGACTTGATAATTAAACTCGCGGATCCATATTTTATTTCCGTAACGTCAAAGAACGTTACAGTATAATCTAAGTCACCTCTCTTTTTGTCAGATTTTGAAGAATCAGAATCTATATCTTTGGATTTGAAAACTTTCGGTTTTTTCTTTTTTTTCCTTCTGAAACTGCGTCACAGATTGTTGTGACACTGGCAGCTGCCATCTTTAATGACTTTGATACTAAAATTCAAAATTATGTATCATTCGAACGCAATTATTAGAATAATACAAAGAATTCAAACAGTGCGATCATAACTGAAATATTTGTATAATCTAAGTTACCTCTGTTTTTGTCAGATCTTGAAGAAACCGAATCCGCACTTTTAAACTTCAAGTTGTTCTTCTGTACAGATATTCTATCCTTGTTCAAAGTTTTTTTTTTTCTTCAGTGATCGCCTTGTTCGGCATTCTTCGCTGCTCGAACCACTGTCTTGGTGACTAATTGAATAATCCGCTACAAATATGAAAACAATAGTTTCGAGGTAACACATAAAATGAACATCGCAAACTAAAATACTCACATTCAACAGAATCCTCATCCTCACTTTCAAGTACTTCCTATTATGTATGTGCAAAATATGGCAGATGCAGGAGAGGAGGTTAAAAATAATAACTCGTGAATCTCAAAGATGTCTTAGATTTATTCAGATATAACTTACACTCTAGATACAAGCAGTGGCAAGCACGATAGCCATTTTCAGTCTGCCGGCGCTCGCGTTGCCGCGCTGCGCGCACGCTCCCGTACACACATACTTGTTCACACACATACGTGCGAATTCGCTCCCACTCTCATAAACGCTATGCTTGCGAATATAGCATATCAATACATACCTAACACTTCCATTATTTTTCGTAAGCACTGCTTTTTCAGTTCTTCTGCAATTTTGAAAGCTTTTTTCTCTGGTACGGTATCAGATTCTGATGTGTACGCATAAGGTTGTGTTCCCAAGGTTTCCAACCTTGTGATAGCATCCTTATATGTATCTAAGACATGAAAATCGATGTTATTTCCATCCAGTTGTAAAAATTTTTTTAAGGCATAATTTAACGAATGATCTAGTACATACCGGCATGTCCAACCAGTTCTACTGGGTATTCTAGCCAACTTGGCAATGGACTGCTTTCGGTTTTTGTTAGTTCTTCCAGTAAAACCTGTTGACGTTTAGACATATACGGTGGCGGTGGAAACTTTGTTGATATTTGGCCGTTGTCAACATCATATCTGACCCAGTGACCTGGAACACGATCAATGTTCACGAGAGAGGCATCATTTTTTTGGTCTCCAATGAATTTCAATAACTGGTATTTCCGTATTATATTTTTCCGTTCTGATATCTGAATCGTAAATTATAATATACTTTACATAATCTAGAATACACGCAAAATCCAAACATAGCGGCTAACGAACCTTTTGTTTAGGTTATTTTACACACATATCTGAATTGCATAAGATTCAAGGTGTTTCTTGAGTGATTTTGGATTTTTAGCTTGTTTTCATCCATTAATTTCAAATAAAATCGTTGAAATCTACTTACTTCTACGAAAATCGACCTTCTTTTCTTTGTCTTCTCTCCCAATATTCAACACGTGGCGCGTGGTGTCGAGTCGCCGGTAACAACACGTTTCGCGCCAGACCGCGTTTTCTAACAGACTAACTTAACCTCCAAACTGGATTGCGATCGATGATCGCACGCGAATTTAAGTGATGATAAATATATAATTATAAAATATATGACCATTCACTGAAGACGAAGTAGACAATAGTTTCTGTTTTATGACAGCTATTCATAATTTTAAGACGTAGTATATCTGCAATTTAGCCGAAAATGGTGAGGTATTAAAAAACAAAAGGAGCCAGGAAAATTACTATCAATGTAGAAGTGACAGCGCATATACTCTTTTTACATCATTTGGTTTAAGGGATAGCGACAATTTCATCATTTTGGAGACTATAAAATTCAGATGACAAGTTCCCATTACTGGCGACGGCTCACTGTGAAGCTCTCACGCTCTTATGTGCTTCGAATTGCTAGGATATGTATACAGAGGATTCTTTTTTTTCCATTCCTTGCCTTCCATTCGAATCATATCAGGATTTCTTGACACAACAATCATTCTATTGATTTACACGATCGTTGAATCTTTGAGAAGAATTACATGATCTGGTACTTTGTTCGTTAAAATACTTGTACTATATCTTACTCTTATTGCCTGTTCAATTCCGTCACCATTAATTTTTGTTTTCAGTATTTGAAACTGATTCGGGATAGTCGGTCTTTTCACTTCAAGTAATTGTCTCTCATGTATTCGTCGACAAACTTGAGGTAGAGGACGATGAGCTATGCGTATGAGTTTCTCCAGCTTACCAAGTGAACTCTCAAAAGGGTAAGCACTGACGCAGCTCAAAGAGCAACCCATATTTTTTGAGTCGTCAGCGACATGGATCAAGTTATGAGTATTCAATGATAGTGAATGAGCACCGTATAATTGTCTCGAAGCGAGAACATGTCTCTCTAAGTATGACTTTGCATAACTATTATACCTTGAAGCCCAATCCTCTGAGCATAGAATCCGTGCTGCTACATGGAGTAGAAGGAAATGGTCATACAATGTAGTTGATAATATGTTCTTCAGCACTTCATCATTTTGCTAGATGGAAGATAGATTTAGGCTGCCTCTGAAATTCACTTGGTATTTAACTCCTCAAAGAGAAAATTCGTCTATCAATTTCATATTTACTTCTCCAACACAACCGAACTTTCAAATCTCCAGCGGTCCAATGCTCTAGCTTGTTCTTCATTGCCCTACCTTGTTCTTCATTGCCCTACCTTGTTCTTCATTGCCCTACCATCAAGCAAATGCAGCTTATCGAAGAGGAAGGTTTTCACCATGTCAATTGGAGGATCTATATCCAGTAGCGGACTAATTCCATTATGGTGATTTGCATCATCCAAGTTCCGAAAAGATTCGTTTGTTCCGAGTGGCCTGTCAATCTCAGGATAGACTGTACAGAAGCCTCTGTTTTTTCGAACACGCTTTTCGTCAACGGTACATCTCTCACATGCACTGTAGCCCCCGTGACATTTAACATTCTTCAGTAGTGCTCGAGCTGGACCATCGCAAATAAAATATTTTATGTTCACTTTGTATGTCTTTCCATTTATGATAATCCCACGTCTCTGCAGTTCATTGATTTCTTCAATGAAGTCTTGGAAATAATTTGACATGTCATGAGGTTTAGCATCTCCGCAGTAACATGTTACGACAAATGGTTGGTAGATATCATACTGTCGGCAGTGCACTCTGCAGAGTATGGGCCAGAATTGTTTCGTACTTGATTGAAAAACTGGCATTCCATCGACATTAAATTGTAGAAAAGTTTCACTTTTGGGATGCAATACTTCGACTACACAAGCCTGAAGCCCATTTTCTATGCCAAAATAAACAAATTGACCATGTTGTGTGTCATTCACGATATAGGGGCAAGAGTCCGTTTTCAAAAAAGTTTTGGCCGATTGTGGTAAATTGGGTGGTAGCCTTCAGCGTAAGACGGCTAACAATTTGTCTAGGTTTTTGTGTGCAACATTGGATTCGATAGCCCACTGCTTCAGTTCATCATACTCATTTGCTTCTTCCTCTTCCTCCGCAGACTCACTATCACCAGATCCTCTCTGCTCTTGCTTCTCTGCAGCCTCCGATTCATTACTTGTATCCTCTTGTTCATCTGCATTTGATTCAGCTGTTATATCAGCTTCTCTTTCCTCTTCATTTTGCTCTGTTAAATCTTTATTCGAATCATCACTGTCTTGTTCCACGTGTGCTTCAAGATCGTTTCTTTCTTGTTGCAGGCCTACAATTGGGTATTCTGGAACTGGTGGTTCAGGACCATCTGCCATCATGATAAAATATTTATATTGATTTGATGGAGATTTTTAGTTGATTATAAATCACCTTCCGATCATCAACACCTCTACGGACATCTTCAGTAAGCCGAAGCAAAGCAAATTGGGTGTTATGGCCCGGTCGAAAGCCAGTTTGACGAGGATCTAGTAGGTTCCGCTCCTCAAGGTAATCGGTTATCTGCTCTAGGACGATTCGCTCAAAGATTTTGGACAGCAAGCAGAGGTTTGAGACGGGACGAACCTGATCGAGTGACGTTGGCGACTTCACTTTCCCTATTGGACGGATCCGAGCTTGCTTCCAGAACTCTGGAAAAACAGAGGTGCTGAGCGAGTAGTTAAGCGGAGTAAGAAGGTAAGGAAAGATAACTGGAAGCGCAAGCTGGATGTTGGAGAGCGACAAGTCATCAACTCCACGCGATTGCGAAGAGAAATGACGAATCGCAGATTGGAGCACTATAGGTGAGATGTCCTTGAAGTAAAACTGCTCATCACTATAGCACGCGGGAGGAAGGTCCGCGAAGAACGCACGTACTTCCGATGAGGAACCCGTTCGCTGAGAATCTGCGGCAAAGTGAGAATTAAGCTCATCCACCGAGAAGTCACCAATGTCATTCCCTTGTGCAGGGGCAATGCCTAGATCCCTGAGCTCGTTCCAAAGCGCACGAGGTTTAGTGATGGCCAGAAGACGAGATTCAAAGAAATCGGAGCGAGCCGCGGAAATAAGCCTATGAAGCTCATCCCTAGCCTCTCGATAGCAAGCAAGGGAAATTTCCGTACGAAGGCGCTTGTAAGAACGATACAATGAGTCCCTCGCCCGTGTGAGAGCAGTGAGGGCTGGAGAGATCCATGGGGGCATACTACGCTTGACAGTGCAAACGCGGTAAGGAGCGTGCCGATCTAGGGCCAGAGTGACATTGTCCTGTAGGCAACCCAATAAACCATTGACCGGATTCTGAGCCTCAAAAGATGACCAGTCGGCGGACGCTAAGTGACCCAGGAACGCATCAAGGTCGAAGCTGCCGAAGGAACGAGCTCTGAAGGATCTGCGACCAGGTGGCGGAGCAGCAGTATGCAGTTCCACCGAAATTAAGTTATGCCCAGCAATGAAGGGTGCGGAGGACTGGCAAAACGAGAGCACAGTATTCTGATCACTAACCAGGCACAAGTCAATGAGGGTATCCGATGTATGGGTATGGCAAGTGGCCCGGAAGGGTACAAGATAAAGAGCCCGAGAGGCGCAAAAATCACGCACCTTATCCGCATCATAGGACTGGCCTAGCTGATTAGCATTGAAGTCACCCAACACTACCGAGAGACTATAGATAGGCAACAGATGTAGCGTCGATGGCAGATTCAAATGCCGCAAGGTTAGCTGCCTTAGGCAGGCCGTAAACCACAGCACCAAGAAAAGGCGGGCTAGATGGAGAATTGATTTCCGCAATAAGAAATTCCAGACTGTGCGTATACTGCAACGGTGAGACAGCCAGCACTTTCGCACGAAGCGAGGCATGCACATACAATGCGACCCCACCTCCTATTTTGCCGGCACGATCATTACGTAGAATGCCATAGCCCGGCAGTGACACCATAGAGTCAGGAATCAACGAGTGTAGCCACGATTCACTCATAGCGATGATATGGGTAGAGCATGGGTAGAGCACCAAACGGGAAGACAGGTCGTCAAAGCGTACGTTAACCAGTCGGAAAAGGTCATTAAGGGTGGCAGCTGTAGGAACCGGCCAATCAGCCATAGGTGCAGTCGATGTTCCAGGCAGAGGGGAGGTCATGGGTCCAGACACCACGGCAGGAGCCTGCCTAAGAGGCGACGTGTGGCGTGACGAGGTAAGCGAGGAGTGGGTGGAAGGCGGAGGAGATCTGAGCCTAAGGCATTCGAACAATGCGCCAGGGCAGCAGCCTCGTGTTTTTCTCGTTGCACCAGCTGGAATCTTTTTTATCGCACAGCTGGGGTGGTAGTAAGATCTGCATGCAGCGCAAAAGTCGGCATCGCGCGCTACAGGTTTGGAGCAGCCTGAACAGATTCGGGCAGGAGGCATGCTGCGAGTCGTTTGTACCAACACAGATTAACAAGGCACGGTCGATCAGCAGCAGGTGGCAGCATTCAGTTGAAGCATAGAAGTGAAAAGAATCGATGTATCACTCGCGAAACGACGATCGATCGATGCGTAACGTCAGGAGCACAACAGCGCATGCGCGATAGAATGCAGACAGCAAGCAGGCTGACAGATTGCAGGTTATGTTTCATAACCAGCATCCAGGAGACTAAACTAAGAAGCCAGGACAGACAGAGACAACAGTAGAAAGACAGGCAAGCCGGGTAGAAGGCTTGCAATGAGGCGCATGCAACAGAATCTGGAAGAAAGAGCCCGAGGGCAGAAGAAAGCAGTAAAGGTCCTAACAGCAGGAGCGCGTAGAGTAAGCATGCGGAGAGGTACTCACGTAGAGAGAGAGATACGGCACACATGCGCCAACACGTTGTTTTACAAAGCAATAATAAAATTGAAATAATATATTTCCAGCCAGCGATAATACAAAAAGAAAGAAAGGATACTTCAAAAGTCGCTCTTCGCGATTCCAAATACAAATACTTGGGTTTAACAGAAAAAAGAAAGAACGAACAAAAAAAAAAAAATTAATAGATCTAGAAGACCTCTACGGCCTGCGTACGCTAGTCGCTGTCTTAATAATAACCGCTAACTTACCAAAAACCGAAAATAAAATTGGACCCGACACGCGGCCCGCGATCGTCCTCTACGGAATGGCGCTAATCACCAACTTAATAATAAACTCCTCGGCGAAAACGAAACCGAAATCCTGACCGACGCTGTCCGCGATCGGTAATAAATCAAACGTAAAAAAAAACCTGCTTATGCTTACGGGCGCTAATCGCCACCTTATTACTAACCAATACTGCAAGAGCCCAAACGAAAAAGGGGCTCGCCGCGTTACCCACGACTGTCCTCTACAGAACAAAAAAAAATTCTTATTAACACGTACCCGAGCTCAACTTTCTCCGTGACGTAGGGACGCGGTTCGCGAATTCGAACGCTCCCCTTTCGACGGCTCGCGACCTACACGAGAAATGATATTTTATCGTACTGATTTGACGTGACCCCGTGTAACGGAATTTAGTTACACTCAAATTCGAGACAATAGTGCCTCGACTCAACACGTGGCTCGACTCGACCGTCTCGATCACTCGAAATTGGCTCCACTTTATTACGCGCAACTCAGGCTACGGTCACCAAGCAGATTTATCGGCTAAAGAATTTCGAGTACTTACGCTAACGCCAACCCTCTATGACTATCCGTTCCTCGGCAACCCTTTAATTGATGTCTCTCGAAATTCTCTCGCAAGAATATTAGCAGCGCTTACCGCTCCACATCCAGAAGACGAATGCCCCGGCTGCCTCGTGATTCACACTAGCCATCCTCCTTCGCAACTACCAATTTATTTCTGACAAAAACTCGAAACACGAATCTACTTCGCTACGAACTTCAACCTGGGTTGGTCGCCAGAACTCGAGTGATCTCAGATGGCCGATCGGCCGCAACGCCGATCTCGTCACGCAAATCTTTAGTGACATCACCCTAAGAATGCGCAACAATCGATCTGTCATCAATATTGGAGATTGCGCAACTTGACGCGCACCTGTCGTCGCTACGCGGCGCAGAACTTGAGGCTAGATCGCGATGTCGTCCCCCGCGCAGCTCTACGGAGTCCTGGGGTTGGGCGGGGTGGTGCTCCCTCGTCGCTAGCTGGTCTCTCGCGGTTGTCTCGGTTGGGCGTAGGCGGGATGAGCGGGAAGGCTGCGCGCGCCGGCCGCTAGCAGGAATCGCGTCCGCCGGCCGCTAGCAGGAATCGCGTCCGCCTTGGATTCCCGCGCTGCAGGGATCTGCGTTGTCTCCACCTCCGCAGCCTCGGTATCCTTTCCGCGAGATCTCCGCGGTTTCTCCTTGCCTCGAAATATCTTCGGCGTCGGAGTTGGTCGCTGGCTAGTAGCCGGTGTATTCGAAAAAAAAAATAAAACAAAAGCCTGCAATATCTTGTTCGTAATTCGCTATTTCGTCCCTGTCGAAGCCTGGGTGCGTGACTCCAGTTCTGGCGCTCTCTATGATTATTTCGCGACTCGATTTCCGAAACCCTTATTCCTGGATTCCGCCCAGGGTTCAGGGAGTACCTTATAACGGGCAGGCCTAACCGAAATGCCACGTTACAATATATACGATTAAAAACAACATCTGGCAACAAAATGAAAATTCATATCAATCGAAGATTATTGATTATTAGGTAGTATCATTTCAACGTAATATCACACACTATTATAATGAGCTGTACCCATCATCGGTTGAGAAAGAAAAGTCAGCATCATCCCACTCTTCATCTTCAGAGAATGACGAGAGCAAGAGACGATCCCTTGCAGCCTCATTCATTGACATTGCAATCTCATTCCACTCGTTCTTCACCTCTTCTTCATCCGGAGCATCCCTCATCTACTCCACCTGCAGCCACACCTCTTTATAATCTGCAGCATTCTCGCGTTCATTCTTCTCCGCATCATCCTCACCACGGTTGCATCCATCATCAATGATACTAAAATTATTAAAGAATTCACCATCAACAATCTGACGGTCTATCATCTCGTAGCCGTCATTTAATATTAATGCGGGTGCAGGTATCGTTACGATAACAACCGATTCAACGAGCGATGATCGTCGTCTTTTTAGTTTTCCAGATGAGAGGGCAGGTTGGCACCGCTCATTATTCTAGCCGCACATATTTCTAGAAAGTATAGCAAATTTCAATAATAGAAAAGTGTCGAAAAGTTTTTCAAAAGTTTTTTCTGAAGGACCGTTTCGGAAAACCATTTGTTAATTATTTGAAAAGTCCTCACATTGAAAAACAGTCTTCTCTCCGAAACTTTCGATGCTGATTTTAACATTTCGATTGATCTTGTTTTTCGATCTGTCAGTTTTTCGCAAGTTTTCTAGGTTATCTCGCTGTCAGAACTCTGTCTTTTCTTTTACTGTTCCGAGAATGACTAGTGGTCTCCAAGTCTGGTCAAGATCTGGTTAAGTTTTAGATTAGACTCTTCCTTTTCTTCTTCTAATACAAACAACCAAATGTGAATTGTCCTTGCTGTCTACAAATTCGGAATTGGATTACACCACTACACTAACATTTGTCCTCTCTGAATGTGAGGTGTGTTGCATCTGGAGGAAGTCCTGGGTCCATTCCACCTTTCCTTTACCTTTTCCCAAAGATTTTGTTACTCCTGGAGGAAATGCCCCGACCAAGCTATCATTCTCCGTCCCGTCTTTTACTTCGAAAGGCCTGTTGGTATCCGCCGTTCCGGACTTCCCCGGTCCAAAGATCTTCTTGCTCCAGAAACATCTCTTACACAAATACTTTTATAAATATCCTCCATTATGAAGATTTACACGAAGAATTCCACCCGGGCATTTTTTTTACACTTACTTCTGTAATAACACCAACTTTTGGCATTGAATTTGGAATGATCGGTTATGCGCTCAAGGTTTTTTTCGGTTTACCTTGAGACTGCAGGCGAATTCTAGATAGTACAAAAGGGAGTCTTCCGATTTTTAGAGCCATAGGTCCGACCCACCTTAGAGCACTGACTGCTGAATGGCTGATGCAATTGCTCAAACTTATCCTTTCCTCGGGTGTGTGTGTTGATATTACAAAGGGTAGAATCATTTGTTTTGCCCCCGCTTTTAATGATCTTAGTAGTTATCATAAGTAAAAGACATGTTGCAGGATGCCGTAAGCGTCGAACAGTATACCTTGCAAGCGTCGCTCTTGAGCTTCGGCTTCATCGTCGCTCGGCAAAGCGAACGGTATCGCCATGATCGTCCGTTATTTGATGAAGAAAATCATGCAATTTTGTCAAAAGAACCGTACAGTTCATAGTTATTGCAATCGCCTAGTTTTTCCCACACTTCGAATACAGAGAACTGCGATCTAGATGCAGATTTGGATTTTGTTTACATCAGTCCGTCGAAATTCCGTGGATTTTATTATCTCCTTCTTCTTTCTTCTTCATAACTTTTGATTATCTTTTATAATTATTTAGTTTCAATTTCACTTATCAAAATGTCACGGGTTTGTTATGTAATTGTTCAAAATTAGTAAGGTCTCGCTCCGAGAAATTCACTGCTCCAAATATCGACGTTTAGATCTCGTGTAAGGTGGTCGGTAACAGCTTTCATATGTTATAAAATGAATTGGACTGCTGCGTCACGCAGCATTATTGTAAAAACCGTCTCGTTACCGACTTTGAACAGTTAGGACGCATTCCGCCAATCATTATTTTACTCCAAACAGTAGTTTTATAGCGGGGGTTCTAGCTCAAACTGACCTACCGACCTCAGCGGAAGCTAGAGGACGCGCTTCGCCTGTAGTCGGTCTGTCACCGACCGAGCGTCGGTCTGTCACCGACCTATGCTAACCCGAATCAACCTAACCCAACCAATGTAAACAACAAGACGGTTGACTTATCTCCAAGATGGCAGACGAGCTGACGGAGCATGTAGTTGGTGTGTTACTGGCCTAAGCTAACCTGACCCCATCCAACCAATGTAAACAACGAGATGACGGCAGCAAGATGGCTGACAGTAGTATAGCAAGGCGGGTTCTACACGCAGATTCCTGTTACCGACACTTACCGACCAAGCCAACCAGTCCGCCTATACATTCTCCCCAGACTAAAACCCTTCTCCGCTCCGCGCAGCCCAGACGCAAACCGTTTTCCGCGATGACGTCACAGTCTGCCGTACTGGCTTGAGGTCAAAACCGTGCAACCTTACCGACAGTTGTATCGATCGAGGGTCAAAATCGTGCTGTCTTATCGACAATCTTACCGACCGAAGGTCTGTAGTGCTCGCCTGCCAACGGTAGAGGGCGCAGCGGGGGCGAGAACTTTTTTACCGTCCCGCATTCTTCTTCCACGATAGGACTGCTGATGTGTAACATGAACCACTCCGAATTCCTTTCCCGTTGTAGGACTGCTGATGTGTAACGTCAATCACCTCACATTTCTTCCCACGTTATCAACCACGTGACACTCCAAAATTATTTGTTCCGAGAATTGTTTTTCACTTACAGGGATGTCGGTTTGATATTCAAGGTCGACCGATAGCCGCGGTACATTCAGATCCATGGATCCGCGGTGTTGGGTTACCATCGCTCTGGGAATGCCAAAAGGTGCGCGCGCATACACAAACATACGTACAGCTGCCCTATAAAAAGGACGTTCATAACTGCAAACGATCATTCAGTCACAACTTGTCAAGTATACGTGAGGAAAAAGCTCAAGATGGAATCCGCGAAGTGTTTGAGATTGATCGATGTTATGGAAACGGCGTTCAAGATTTTATCTGAAAAATCGTCGCCGGCAGAAATTGCAAAATGGATTCGATTCGGAACCCAAAATATCAGGCTTTTGAATAAAATCTTACGCAACAACGCCTCAACGATCGGGGAGAAGACAAGAATTTTGACCACAATCGGAATTCTGAAATCGTTGACAGTCAAATTTGAACAATTTCAAAAAGTGGGTGACGGATTACGAAGCCGACGAAGAAGCCATCGAGTACGGTGGGAAGATTTGGAATCAGCTTTCGAGCGGAGAATTCGAACTGGATCCATCGTCAATTTGAAGCATAAAGATGTGGAGAGATTTCTAGACGACGCAAAGGTACTAGCTGTGACGAGACTGAAAAACGCTCTGAAGAAAGACAGGAGCTTGAAAGCCAACGTTATCCTGGGTTGTGAATTTGAAGTTAGAAAAGATGATCGCACGGTGGAAGAGATCAAATTTTTTAATACAAGAAATGAAATCATCCTCCAGGCAACGGATATCAACGAATGGTTCATCGAAAACGCGACGGAGCGTTTGTTGAAAAAGGTGCAAGATTTCCAGGAAAAGGATTCAGGCTGGTCGCTGACTGAAATAATCAATTTGACTGTGAATATCAACAAGTACGTGCCACTACGAGGCGTTGTCTTCACGTACACCCCGTTACCTAAGCATATCAGTGACAAGAAGGCTGTAGTCAACATCAGAAACAACAACTCTTACTGCTTTCTTTGGTCGGTCACCGCAGCTCTGTTCCCAGCCGACAACAACCATCCTAACGCGACCAGTTCGTACCCGCATTTCAGCTCAGTGCTATGGTATGATGGTATAAATTTTCCTATATCTCTAGACAAAAACACCATTTCAAAATTTGAGAAGCTTAACGGCCTTTCAATTAACGTTTATGGTATAGACTAAAGTGATCGGAAAAAAGTGAAATAGTACCGATTCATCTGAGTCAGAATGAGTCTGATAAACCTGTGATTCATCTTTTGGCGATCGAAACTGAAATCACTGACGATGACGATGATGATGTCGATATGGAGGATTATGAAAAAAATAGAATCTTCCATTTTACTTGTGTTCGGAATCTGTCTCGATTAACGAGTTCTCAAATTTATAAACATAAACGTCGTACTTGGGTATGTGATAGGTGTCTATCACACTTTCAATCTAAAGAGTGTTTAACAAAGCACAATGTAGATTGCATGAATTTACAAAACCAAAGTTATTCTACCTACAGATGAGGAAAAAATATTGAAATTCAAAAATTTCAAGCATAAAGAAACCGTTCCATTCTGCATTTACGCGGATCTCGAATGTTTACTGGAACCTACGCTCAAAAAGATGGGTACAAGAACAATTTATCAGAAGCATCTTCCGTATAGTATAGCTTACTATCTGCATTGCGCGTTTGACGATTCTCTTTCAAAATTCAAAATTAATCGTGGAGAGACTTGCGTTCAATGGTTTGTGAATGAGTTAGCGGAATTAGCACATTCGTTGGAAGTTTATTTCAAAACTGTTGTACCGATGGAACCGCTCAATTTCAATCAAATCAACGAATTTCATTCAACAACAGTGCGTCACATTTGTGAAAAACCGTTTACACTCACAGACGTGAAACATCGTGATCACTGCCATTTCACGGGAAAGTACCGTAGTGCTGCTCACCGAGGTTGCAATCTAAATTACCAAAATTCGCACACTATCCCAGTGATATTCCACAATCTGTCGGGTTACGATTCACATTTTCTGATCAAAGCACTGGCTACATCGTTCGAGGGCACAATTGAGCTTCTACCCGTAAACTAAGAAAAGTACATTTCTTTTACAAAATATGTCGAGGGGACAGATATAAAGTTTAGATTCGTACCGCTTCATGCCCAGTAGTCTTGAGAAATTAGCAACGTATCTCGGTGATGATCAGAAATCAATCACACGAAAATTTCATCGTAGCTCAGATAAATTTCAGTTATTGACCAGAAAAAAAGGGTTCCCGTACGAATACATAGACAGTTGGGAGAAGCTCGAGGACAGACGGTTACCATCCAAACAACAGTTTTACTCAAAATTAAATGATCAGGATATATCAGACGACGACCATGCACATGCATGTAAAGTTTGGCAAACTTTTAACATTCAAACTTTGGGAGAGTATTCGGACTTGTATTTACAGACGGACGTGTTTTTACTGGCTGACGTTTTTCAAAATTTTCGACAGAATTGTTGGACGACGTACAAACTGGACCCGTTACATTACTACACAGCGCCCGGTCTGTCGTTTGATGCAATGTTAAAATGTACAGGCATCGAACTCGAGCTTCTCACCGACATAGACATGGTTATGTTTATCGAGAAGGGTATTCGTGGTGGTGTATCACAGTGTTCGAACAGATACGCAAAGGCCAACAATAGATATATGGGAGAGGAATTCGATCCTGAGGTCGAAGAATCTTATCTCATGTACTTTGACGTTAATAATTTGTACGGTGCTGCTATGAGCTTTGCTCTGCCATACAGTTCCTTCGAATGGTTATCAGACTTCGGACAATGCGACGTTCTTTACATCTCGGACGGTGCGGAGTTTGGTTACATACTGGAGGTGGATTTGGAATATCCTGAGGAACTGCATGAAATTCATAAGGATTTACCACTGTGTCCGGAGCACTTTATACCTCCGATCTCGAATAGTAAGCTACCGAAATTGACGCCCACGCTACTTTCCAAAAAAAAACTACGTTTTTCACTATAGGGTTTTGAAACAATGCTTACAATTAGGCTTAAAATTACTCAAAATACACAGAGTTCTCAAATTCAGACAAACCCCGTCGCTCAAAGAACACATAGATTTGAATACCGATTTGCGAAAAAAATCTCACAACGAATTCGAGGAAAATTTTTACAAACTGATGAACAACGCAGTTTTTGGCAAAACCATGGAAAATGTTAGGAAGTATAGAGATGTCAGACTGATCACGAAATGGGATGGAAGATACGGTGCTAGAGCTACCATAGCCAAACCCAATTTTCACAGCTGCACCGTTTTCGACAAAGATATAATTACACGGTTCAACACAAAATTTCACCTAGACTTTAAAGTATTAAATTTCGATTCTTAAGTTCGTAATTAGACGAAAAAAAAATATATTTCATGAAAAAGTTTGCTTTGCAAAATCTGTGGTTTTAATTATCAATTAAAGATGAAACCATTTGAATAAACATTTACATTATTTTAATTAAGTTTTACCATCAAAATAAGTAACAAAAAAAAAGAAAATAATTTAAAAGTGCACGCTCTCACTTTTTCTTTTATGTTCGTAAGTACTTTCTCTTAACAAACCCCAAATATACTCTCCCATCATGTTTTCATTGTATTGGCCTTGATAAAGTTGTTCAAAGCTCAAAATGTCCTGACGAAAACGTTCTCCTTGCTCTTCTGAATACGCTCCCATGTTGTTTTTGAATTTATCTAAATGAGCATGCAGCATATGTACTTTTAATGACATCCTGCAGCCCATGTCCTTAAAATTTTTTGGCATATCCCAAGTAGCTTTTTGTAGTTTTCAGCTTTGTTATTTCCCAAAAATCCAGAAACGACTACTTTGAAACTGTTCCAGCTCGCTTTTTCATCGGCGAAAATCTATCTGATTTGCGGACCAACAAAAACCCCAGCTTTAACCTTCGCTTCTGATAGCTTCGGAAAAAATTTTCGCAAGTATTCGAAAGCTTCTGACGTTTGATCCAGCTTTTTCACAAATTGTTTCATCAACCCCAACTTAATGTGCAGAGGCGGCATTACCACTTTTTCCGCTTCAACAATCGGCTCGAATTTTACATTTTGTTTTCCAACACAAAGTTCTGTGTGAATGAGTATTTTTACTATAACCATTACAAAAGCAAACTTTATACCAAAAAATGATATTTTCTTTTCGTTTTTGTTCATGATTAACCAGAAGATCATAAAATAAACTTTAGGACGAAGAACAACATTTTTTTGTAGAGCCGTGTTATTATTGAAATGAGTAAGATGAAAGTCAAGTTGAATAAACCGTTGTATGCAGGTTTCTCCATCATAGATCTGGCTAAAACTTATATCTACGATTTTCATTACAATTACATGTAGCAGAAATTCGGCAACCGAGCAAAATTAATGTATACGGATACCGACAGTTTGATTTACAATTTTACCGTCCCCGACATATACGAACGCATGAAGGAGGACTTGCACAAGTTCGATACGTCTGATTATCTGCTTGACAACGTTTACGGAATACCTCGAGCAAACAAAAAAGTTCTCGGCTTGATGAAAGATGAGAATAATGGAAAAATAATGCCGGAATTTGTAGGGTTACGAGCTAAGTTGTACGCATTCCGAGTCTTGGGAGATGAGAAAGACAATAAACGTGCCAAAGGTGTCAACGGATCAGCGTTGAAGAGAGTAACTTTCAACAATTATTTGAAATTTGTTTTGAACCGTGAAAATCTATCCTCAAATCAGCATTTGATATTGAGTCAAAAGCACGAGGTATACACCGTAGAACAGCAGAAAGTAGCACTGAGCTGGAATGACGACAAGCGAATCGTGTTTCAAAATACAACCGACACGCTTCCGTGGGGCTACAAGCCTACACCTTAGCTTTGTAATTTATAACTGTACCATGTCTGTCGCTTGTCTAAAAAATAAAGACGCATACTTGTTGTGTGTCGGATATAAAATAAAGAGGGACATGCGTTTTTACAAAAAAATTCATTTATTAAAATGTTACATATCCGATTCGTTTATCCAACTGTTGCGTGTACTGTCAAAACCTAACCATTCAACGTATATTTTTCTTCCGCGCTTCTTGAGCACCTTCTCCACCAGATAGATATCCGGATGCTTAACCTTGAGGAGCTCTTGTTCGTAGAAACCACCAGCGATGGGTTGATCTCGGTAGTCTTTGAGCTTGTACGTCACAGGATGAGTGTTTTCCACTCGACTTATCGTGAATATTTCAGTTGTCCAATTGGGAGTGTAACCTTTCTCGAAGATATTTTTGAATTTGCTGATTCGAACTTTGTCGCCAGATTTGAATTTTGCCGATACGGTAGGTATCGCTCGAAGCCCTCCGTACGCCTGACGTAATAACAGCCTCTCGTTTGCAACGGTGACATCCGACGGTTTCATTCTTATGGTTCGGTGTTTGGTGTTGTTGTAAGCTGAAACCAAATCAGATCAGATATCGAGCCACTTGAAGCTTCCTTGCATGCTGAACCGTGTCCACATTTTACCTTTCACCGTGCGATTGAAACGTTCACAGATCGAAGCCTTCAAATTACTGTACGTGGAGTAAAGTTTGATTCCGTAGCGTGTCATAAGCGATTCGAATTTCGAGTTGTAAAATTCCGTTCCTCTGTCGACGTGGAAATTTTTCGGCACCCGTCCTTGGACAAGCACAGATTCCATTGCCTTCGTAACATCATCTCCAGGCTTGCTCTTTATCGGTATAGCCCACGCATACTTTGAAAAGATATCAATGACTGTAAGCATGTACTTGTAGCCTTTGTTTTGTCCAGCATACGACGTCATATCAACAAGATCCGCCTGCCAGGTCTCGTCGATGCCGCGCACGTCTACGCGTCGACGCGGGTAATTCCGGCGTGCAGGTTTATGCAGTTCCGTCACCAGTGCTTGCTTTTTCTCGTTCATATTCCAACGCTTTTAGTCTGGTGTCCAATTTGGAAATGATTTCCGCGTTTCGAATCGACAAGTCTCTGCCTGTTTTAAAATCTGTGTAGAAGGTATCCAAGGCTTTCTCCGTGGTGATCTCCAAAGCTTTGATCATTTGATCGAGGTTGTCGATTTGTTTTTGTAGCACGCTGAATTTTCGTCTCAAGGTTTTAAAGTTACAGCATTGTTTGGCTCTGCGGGATCCGCGACGTTGCACAGTCTCTTGTTCCGTATATCGTAAAGCCCATCCGCTGTTATTTGAAACCCGACACCCGGAGGACCGCGAGTGCTCGCGGTCGTGTTTTTATTCAGCTGACGTCCAAACACGTCGACGCTCATCTCTGTAATGAATGCAAAAATGACGGGAGCTGCTTGATAATTGATTCCTGCTTCGCGTAGCTCTTCGATAATGGAGATTATTTCGTTATTGTGACTCGGATTTCCCGCTGCCTGAGATGCCAGGAGTGATCGAAGACGCTCCACTAACTCGTTTGGATCATCCCAGAAGACGTATTCCGTTTCAACACCTTGTCGAGTGATCATAGCTTGCGGAAGTAGACCTTCACCCTTTCGGCGAGGTGATGGGGAATAATCCATTAATTCGGCAGTGACATTTCTAAATTTGTAACGGTTATCGTTTCGAACAGCCCCATCGGATGAGTAATACTTCTTATGCGCGTTCGTTGCGAGGATTATGTTTTCAACATTTCCCCGATCTCCGGCGCTCACAGAATAACCGTCGGGCTTCTTTTCGAACAAAAGTTCCAGCAAACCCTACGTTTTCGGGTAACGCGTGTCGCCAATACGAACGTAGTCACTCTCAAAAGATATCAACGAATCACCAATCATTAGTCCGTTTGAGAGGTTGCGTACACCGTACACGTTGTCCAATTCGCCTTTTGTCTTCGCATCTCTCATCAGTGCAAAATACTCGTCCTCGATTTTCTCGACCGGTGTTTCTACGATTGTTTCATCCCCCGCCGAAGCAAAGTAATCGTCCATTTCCGAGATAGTTTCATTTTTCGTTTCATTTTTCATCTGCTTTATTTCTTCTTTAATTTCTTCCACCTCTTGTTTGACAGGTTTGGTATCTTTTGTAACATTCACCAGTTCTTGCAACAGAGTCACTACTGGTTTGAAAACGTCACTCAATTTCTGAGTCGTAGATTCCCTGCCCGACTTTAGTAATCTGTGTTTTCGACGGATCGCAGGACTTGCTTGAGCGATCCGATGTAGGACATCCTTTTGCTTCGAAATTTCAGAGCTCTGCATGTTGACGGAACTGAGTCTGCAACGCTACTGCGTCTCTCGCTCGAAAACGTTGGATTTTGTTTCCTTTCCAGGCTAACAAAAGTATCGAATCCCCTCCTGTATCTTCCTTCGTTGAGCTCACTGTCTTTGTCGATCACTAGAAACCCGTACTTCTCACCGTTCCATCATGCAGAGCACACACTTTTAAACTCTGTGTAAGACATATCGGTGTTTACATTGTCGTTGTATACGTGTCTCAGGTTCATATCGTCTTGTTTGAACAACACGAGTAAGTTTACGTTGTCGCGCACGAGATGTTTGGGAATACGCGCGTACGTCTGACAGAGATAGAAACAGTCAACGTCGTGATGTCTACCCATGCAAAAGTAGGCTCGAACATTGTCCTGCTTCTTGCATGCTACATCGTCAAATATGATTATTGAGTTGGGCCGTGCTTCTTCCGGTGGAATCACTTGCTCACGCTCGGTAAACGCAAAATACTCCGTATTCTCAACATGGTCCAGCAATTGCTTCAACAATTGGTATTTAGGTTGGTTGAGAGATTTCGAGTAGATGTAGATATTTTCAAATCTGAGTCCGTTGGGATGGGTTATAAGTGTGAGCAACGCATTAGTTTTACCACAATTCGACGGTCCACAGAATATCGCACGTACACTGTTCGGGAGTAATTCACCGTGCCGTTTGTGCTTTTTGACATTTTGCTCCGAAAGTTTGTCAAAATTCATCACGGGAAGCTTAGTAGGTTGTTTCTCAAACCGCATCTCGGTCATGACTGATCGGATTTGCTATAAATATCCCGTTTTAAAGCACTTTTCTTCAGTCAACGCACGAACATGATCGCGTACAGAGGTAAACGAAGCAGCAGCAGGCGGCAACATCGTGGCAAGGGTCTGGTGAATAAAATCATCAACAAACTTCCGATCGAGTTGCATGTTCCCGGTTACCAATACTGCGGTCCTGGTACGAAGTTGATGAAAAGACTCGCGAGAGGCGATCCCGGTATCAATCCTCTCGATGCAGCGTGTAAGGAACACGATATAGCGTATTCGAAAAATCGTGAATACCTTGAAGTTAAAAACGAGGCTGATAGGGTGTTGACTGAGAAAGCTTGGAAACGGGTTCTCGCAAAGGACGCAAATTTGGGTGAGAAGGCAGCCGCTTGGGCAATAGCTAATACAATGAAAGTAGAATGAAAACTCGGAAGGGGAATTCGATAGTCAAAAAATGTGACCTAGAAAAACATTATAAATGCTGCAAAACGTTCTATGGTTCCAAGCAACGATGCAAAATTAGCTATCGAATCTGCGCTGAAGGGAGCTGAGAACGCCGTTAAAAAAGCGGGTTGTAAATGTAGAGTGCGAACACCTCGCGTCCTACCGGTACCTTCAAAAGTCGGTGGTTTTCTACCGTTTCTGATTCCTATTTTTGCCGGTCTCAGCGCTACGGGTGCGTTAGCCGGTGGTGCGGCAGGTATAGCAAAAGCTGTGAACAATGCGAGCGCGGCTAAACGAGGATTGAAGGAAAGCAAACGACACAACAAAACTATGGAAGCTATCGCGTTGGGCAAAGGGCTTCACATGAAACCGTACGAAACAGGTCTTGGTCTCCATCATCCAAAAAACTAAATACGATGCTACCACGTCGAGCGTTGACTGATTGGGACTTGTTGAAATATGCAAAAATCTTTGAGGTTCCGCATTTCCGCGGTGTTTTCATGCGAAACGAAATGCCCGAAAACGGTCCACGAAAAAACGAGTCAGCTATAATCAACCTTGACGACAAAGACGGTCCGGGAACACATTGGGTTGCATACAAGAAACGCGACAATAATATCGATTACTTTGACAGTTTCGGCAACCTTCAACCACCCTCAGACCTCATAAAATACCTCGGCGTTGGTAGCGTCAAATACAATCATGAAAAGTACCAGGATTATGATACATTTCAATGCGGACACTTGTGTCTGAAATTTCTGAGTGGTGAGCTATATAAACATGGTGCGTGATTCATCAAAGTCAGTCTACCACTCGCAGTCATGGATGATTCGTTAACGTTAACGATTTCGGGAACCTCTTCGATACTCGAGGCACAATATTTCCCACCGATCGAAATTGCTCGTGATAAAAGTTATGCTCTTGGCTTGGTAGAATTGTTAACCTTTAATTCGATTCCCAACGTTGATGTCGGTCACAATAAAATTTACGTAGCTGACAAAGTGATCACCATACCTACCGACAGCTACAAGATCTAGGACATAGAAAAGTATCTTCAAAACGTGCTAAGAAATACAGATATTAGGCTCGCCATCAAACCCAACAATAATACATTACGCAGCGAAATCACATGCAACCACACGATTAACTTTGAGCCGAATGATTCTATTGCTCAACTTTTGGGACTTACACCACGTGTATTGGCAGCCAACCAAACTCACGAATCAGACGTGCCTGTAACTATACTCAAGGTCAACGCGTTGCGAGTCGAGTGTAGCATCACAACGGGCGCGTACGTCAATGGACACAAAGTACTCACTATTCACGAGTTTTTCCCGACCGTCCCACCAGGATATAAGATCGTGGAAGTACCGTCGCACGTCATTTACCTTCCGATCACCGTCAAGACCATAGATCACGTTCAGCTCCGGTTAGTGGATCATGACGGAGACCTGGTTAATTTTCGTGGAGAAGTTATTACTGTGAGACTACACATCAAATCGCAATAAACGATGGGAATTGTATACAACAGACTGTCTAAGAGTAGGTATATCAGTAAGTCGGCATGCCCCGATCAAGTCAGTCGTCGATCGATTCCCGAACCGCTAACACCTCAAAACGTGGAGTTCCTGATAGCTCTGGGTCTGAAACTGACACCTTTTGGAAGAGGAATTTCCGACAAATAAAAATCCGATTTTGCTTTTTTATCATCTGCTACGTACCATGGAGGAAGAAATCTTGAACATTCAAACACCAGTCGTCTTTGACGAATCCGTTGCGCATTACGAGATTCACGCTTACAAACCTTACGCCTCGTCAACTTTCAACAACAGCAATGAAATTCGAATCACCGTTCAGCATCGGGATTTATGCATTGTAACGTGGCGTTTCAGAATCGCCTGTCACAAAGGCACACAACCGCTATTATTTTTAGTTTACGCGTCCTCAGCAGGGTACTCCAACCGAACTCGATACAAAATAGGCAATAACTACTTTTTAACTAATTCTTTTTTGTAAATTCTTTATTTCGCGCTTCGGCGCAAGCTAACAAGGTACTTGGACGACAACGATCCCGATCAACAAGGGACCCCTATCTATCGTTTGCAGCTCTCGACGACTTCGCCTACTGACGGTCTCATCAGACTACACTGGCTACCTTGGTGCACCTTTATATACACCTGGGGTAGCATCCACCCGAACCTTCCGCATCGCCTCGACTGCCGGTGAACAGGGAGATAAAAATCCTCCCGGCGGCCGAGGGCATCGTTCCTCGAAGAGGAACCAGCCGCCAACTCTATCGGATGCCGTAAGGATGGCGTGAAGGGCAGACCGTAGCCTGCCATCCTCCGACTTACCGGCCTGGTGCCGGACCGACCCCAAACCACTACGTTCAGGGTGATAAAGCCATCGTTCCGAGGATCGACGCTGCCTTCCTATCGACAGGGACCAATTGTGTGGGTCGTGGTCCACGGTTTGGCCAACCGTCTGGCTGCACGACCTCAGGTACAGGCAGCTAGCTACTGCCTGTACAAAAGCCCGTGGAGGTGAACAATGAGGCGTCACTCTCCACCCGGTAACTTTGGCCGAGAGGCACCCTATGTATGTCTCTGCCAAAGAAGTCCCCGATGATAGGCAGCCTGGACTGTGAACTGAAGCGACTCCAAATCGTACGAGTTGGTGTCAACGACGAAATCGCGAGCAGCACATTACACCACATCTAGCGGTAATTTTTGGAAAACGTATGACCACGCAGTAACCAATATTCGCCACAGGGGGATGGCCTATTTGCGGTGGGGGTCAACCGACCAATCAAAGAAGAAGAATCACCTCACGACAACCGCGAGATCGGCGAGCTGAACTACGACCTGCTATTCTACGCTTGACTTGCTGAGGGACAGCATCGTTCTTCCGCATCCTTCCGATTATTCTCTCGATTTAATACCTACCGATCCTTCTTCCTTTCATTCTACCATTATCGTATCTACTGTTTTTCCATACTCTCGATCATTGCACTACCGTTAACTTCTTCCTATAAATTCAAGTCCTTTCCTTTCTTTCTACTTTCGTTTTATTATTCTGAGTTTAATTTAAAATAGAGTCAGTTTGTGTGCCTGAGGTCAACCGTTAAGGTAAGGCTTCTGCCTTTGAATTGTACCGTTACGAAGTTGCTCATAATTTCTATTCTTTCTTCTGGTATTTATCGACTTTGTGTGAATCATGGTCCACGGTTTAAAGTTGCACTAAGCCGCCGTGTGGCTGCATGATTTCGGTCATTAATATTATATTTATTGTTTCTTGGTTGCATCTTGTGATGCCAGTTTTCTGTGAATCATGGTCCGCGGCCTAGAGTTGCAGTAAGCCGCCGTGTGGCTGCATGATTTCAGTAATTTATTATTTTCGTATCTGAGCGACCCCGTAACTGCCAAATAATTACTTCTCTTGTATTTATGATTTTTCTGATTATTGGTGAATCTCTATTATCCTGCTTCTGTATTTTCTATCGTACTTTGAGCCCTATTGGCTTCATATTTTATTCCATACTCTTTTTGTAATAGTAGCGTGCTTTATATTTTATTTCTGTTATCGCTTATTATATTTTTATTTATTTTTGTGCCTATTGTGTCACATGTCGAGTTCCTTGGAGTACAAGCGAGCGTAGAATCACCCCTAGATGTTACCGCACCTATTTCTTTATTACTATTCACAATTTTATATTATTTTTGCCTGTTATTTATTTCTCCGTATTTTGTTAAATTAAGTCCTGTGAATTATTCTTTTGTATTGCGGTGTATTTTAGTATATTTCTCTATTTTGTAAACTCTCCGAAATTCTCACTCTCATAACTTTGTATTTTAGTATTCTCTCAAAAGTCATGTTTAGGAATTCATTATTTAATTCCTCAAGTACGTAATCATTATAAATTGTCGAATCTACCGTTTATGAATAATTCTACCGAAGGCTACCTAGTCGATCGTTTGCCGACTTGGTAAATTGTTACTGAATGTCAATCTCTCATACTGGTTATAATCTATGGTAAATTTGTCGTATCATCTACCGAACTATCGTCACGTTGTTTGCTACCGATCGCAGTACAGTTCTCTCGTTCTAATTGACAGAATATTAAATTTCGTAGCGTTATTTGCAACTTGGGTAAGATCACGTCGCCCAGTGACGTGTAGTTTTAAGTCAACTCTTGCGTTATATCGCATCTCTCGACCTACGTGCATTTTTCTCTGTTAACTACCGTCTCTCGTTCTAAAGCTACCGTTTACTGCTATTCTACCGAACTTTTTGTGAACAACGATTATTTATTTTATTAACTACCGCTGTCGATACCATCTTATTTGCCTGTCTCAATCATGTAACCTTCTCGACAATATATGATCGATTGACCTGTTCATTTCCCTTTTGCCTGGAGCTTATTCTTTATTTTGTTATTTTCTTCAATTCTGGAATTATTGTTAGCTGCCTTGAATTCCGCCACTCTACCGGGATGTACGCGATCGTACCTGTGCCTAGCCAGCCATACAACGGGTTCTCTATTTATCTCTTTTGTACGGTTTTGTGTTAATTTTATTGATTTGCATTATTGTTTGAAAATCGACGCTAACGCGTCTGGCGCCCAACGTAATTATTTTGTTATAGTTTGATATTGCGGATGAGTAGAGAATCGCGCCAAAGTGTCAACGGTAAGTCCTCATCCGAGGGTAACAGAATTTAGCGTTACAGCATATTACCCAGCAAAAGTTCGGTACATATCCACGGACGACTCCTCAAACCTGATGGTACAGCTACTGTGAACACACAGCTCGTAAACAACGCCATCTGTCGTCTGTCTGTGAAGAAATTCGCTACGAAATTAACGCAGTTGAGGTTGATAGAAGCAAGAACGTTGGCTTGACAAGTCTCATGAAGGGTTACGCTTCCCTGCACCCAGGTCAGACTTGGCTGATGGAGAACGCTGGATGGCTTGATGTAGAAGAGAAGAAAAAATCAACCGATGCCGATGGCAACTTTGACGTACTGATACCGCTCAGCATGATATTGGGTTTCGCTGAAGACTACCGCAAGATCGTTGTCAACGCTAAACATGAGTTAATTTAGACGAGATCAAAAACTGACGTCAACGCAATCATGAGTTAATTTAGACGAGATCAAAAACTGACGTCAACGCAATCATGCAGACTCAAGAGGAGGAATCCTAAAGCACGATCAATGCAGTGGAATGGCTAATACCGTATTTGAAACTCGCGGATCAGAAAAAAGTTGACCTACTAAATTTCATTCAGAGAGATCCGCCTATTTCGATGAGCTTCCGCAGTTGGGAATTGTACGAATATCCCTTACTTCCCACAACATCGAAACACGTTTGGACTGTGAAAACTTCCACTCAGCTTGAAAAACCTCGGTACGTCATTTTGAGTTTCCAAACAAGTAGAAAGAACAAGACCGGCAAGAACGCAAGTCATTTCGATCATTGCAATATCACGGACGTCATGCTATTTTTAAACTCTCAATCTTATCCGTACGGTAACCTGAACCTCAACATGAGTCGTAATCTCTACGCGCTCCTGTACGAGATGTACGCAAACTTCCAAGCTACCTACTACGACAAGAACCCCGAGCCGTTGCTGACAAAGAGTGAATTCCTTCGAGACGTCCCCTTATTCGTTATCGACTGTTCGAAACAAAACGAATCTTTGAAGTACGGACCTGTCGACATCCGTCTTGAATTTGAAGCTAAAGCCAACTTTCCCGCTGAAACATCGGCGTGCTGCTTGATCGTTCACGATCGTATTGTCGAATACAACCCGCTCAGTGGTGGGGTGAAAAAGTTGGTATAAAAGCTGACCCGTTCCCACCATCTCGCACAGTTCAAAGATGGAGCTTATCGTTGACATACAAGGCTTTCGTAGACCTTTCAACAATACCTTCACATTAAAAGAATTGGCTATAATTTCAATCTACTCGGAAGCATCTCCATCAGTGTTTTTCTTCAAGCCACTTTACAAATGGAATTTACTGGACGTCAAATACAAAAGCCAAAATTCTTGGTTAGAACGCGATTTTCACGGTTTACCTTGGAGCTGTGGAACCATACCTTTCGAGGAAGTTGAGTGGACCATTGAAGACAGGCTGTGCAAAGCTGAAACCGTGTACGTAAAAGGAGAAGAAAAACGAGATTGGTTGCTCAAAATCGTTGCGAAAGTTCAAATCATCGATATGCTGGACTTTGACTGTCCGTCGCTACAAACCTTGCAAAAAACTTCAGCTGTGTCTCTAAGATGCGACCTTCATACAATACCCAACGCAGTATGTGCAGCACAAAACGTTTGCATACTTCAAAATTGGCTACAAAATCATCGTACTGTTCGGATGGCGAGGGTGTACGATTTTTGTTACTGCGCAGAAGCGTCTACAAGAACGGTCCCGCATTCCTGGCGAATATATCACCCTGGTTATGATACTGTTGAATAGAATTATTGTACTATCGTTGTGAAGTAATTGTCAACCGTACTCTAAAAATTGTACTCAATAAAACTGTTTTTTAAAGAATATTCATGAAACAATTTTATACCTTCACCTTTACCTTAGCTCTTAAGAGAGAATTTTTTTCAATACGAAGCTTATCTAAGATTCAAACCTTGCTCTCCATCCTTGACCGAGCTGTACTCAAACCGAGTTATGTTTTGCATTCCTAGAGCGATAGTAACCCAACACCGCAGATCCTTGGCTCTGAATGTACCGCAGCTATCGGCCGACCTTGCATTCTGGTCTTGTCTGAACCCGTCCAAAATTCGTCGTAGAGTTCACATTACAAGACGCAAACGCAGCTCGAAAACCTCCATCGTTGCTTAGTGATGTTCGGAGTAGCATTTTCTTAGATTTTCAGACTTCATTCTAGATACAATTACAAGGTACAAAACGTACGTAGGATTAAAGGTATACAAGATGGATAAATGAAAAAATATTCATAATTTCAATCTTTTTTTTTGTTTATTGAACGTAAGACTTACACAGAACATTGGATATTCGAATGCGATACTCAGATTATACGTATACGAATTCAAGTTGACCTTATCGTCCGCCAAGATAGCGTAGATGCAACCGTAGCTCCTTACTGGCTGTCGTCACCTTCTGGAACAAATCTTCATTTTCGTAGAGGGCCTTGGTGAGTCGGTTGGGCAGAAAAATCGTGAAAGAGTCATCCAAGTCCAGAACGATTTTGTCACCAAATTTCGTTTTAACCCGACGAACGCCACTGACTCGGTATTCGAAGTATACTTCGAGGTCCGAAAGCTTTTTCAAGGGCAGAAGTGTCTCCAGGCGAGCGACTTCGTTCAATTTTGAAAAGTCCATGATCGTCACTGTCCAGTCGTATGTGCTCGAAATCTCTTGTGAGTTGATTGAGGTCAGATCTGATTCTCAGCAGATGTTTCACTTCTCCAATATTCTTGAGGAGCAGTTCTAGTCGTTTCTTCAATTCACGTTGTTGTTCCAGAGCACTTATCATTTGCAAGAAGAACAGTTTCAGACTGGCGATGAAGTTTTCACTTTTCGTTTATATAACGTTCCCCCACCACATAATTTGAAATTTGGTGGAAGGTAAGGAATGTCACGGGGCTGATATCAAATACGTATGTTTGTGTATGCGCGCGCACCTTTTGGCATTCCAAGAGCGATAGTAACCCAACACCGCAGATCCATGGCTTTGAATGTACCGCGACTATCGGTCGACCTTGAATATCAAACCGACATCCGAGTAAGTGAAAAACAATTCTCGGAACCATTAATTTTGGAATTTCACGTGGTTGATAACGTGGGAAAGGAAGGTGAGGTGGTTAATGTTATACGTCAGCGATATCCCAGTGGATAAAAAATAATTCTCGGAATCAATAATTTTGGAATGTCACGTGGTTGATAACGTGGGAAGAAATGTGAGGTGGTTGACGTTACACATCAGCAGTCCTACACCGGGAAAGGAATTCGGAGTGGTTCATGTTACACATCAGCAGTCCTATCGTGGGAGAAGAATGCGGGACGGTAAAAAAGTTCTCGCCCCCGCTGCGCCCTCTACCGTTGGCAGGCGAGCACTACAGACCTTCGGTCGGTAAGATTGTCGATAAGACAGCACGATTTTGACCCTCGATCGATACAACTGTCGGTAAGGTTGCACGGTTTTGACCTCAAGCCAGTACGGCAGACTGTGACGTCATCGCGGAAAACGGTTTGCGTCTGGGCTGCGCGGAGCGGAAAAGGGTTTGAGTCTGGGGAGAATGTATAGGCGGACTGGTTGGCTTGGTCGGTAAGTGTCGGTAACAGGAATCTGCGTGTAGAACCCGCCTTGCTATACTACTGCTGACATGATTTCGGAACAGGTTGCTAACCTCGCCTGTCCCAGCCTAGCCTAATGCATGTAAACAACATCATGGCGGACAGGATTGCAAAGCAGGATGACGATGCAGGATGACGGACGGGGCGGTATTGCAAAATGACTGGCGGAATATACCGTTTTAAAAATTATATTTTCGGCATAGTTCGAATACATTCTCCTGTACTGATCGACCGGATAGCGACACCGCAATCAGATAGGTTGGGAATATTGATGATGATGATTACCCGTAAACTTTAATGCGCAAGAATTGATTATGGGGGAAGGTGTGGTTGGTATATGAATCGCGAGCTTATTCAACACGTTATATTCTTCTTATAGTTTTCCTATCGCAAATTTCGGTATCCATAGTACGTGAAATTTATAAAATCTACATCGAACGTGATGGGTCTGAATGAAATCAACCTCGTCTGTTGCCTGGAAACGCTGCCCATTAAGAGAATGTCGGATCTGGCGGTTTGGGAGGAGTATAACGTGACGGGGGTAAGACGCGTACGGCTCGAGTATTATGCTCGCGCTAAATGAGTAATTCGAAATACCTCTATCTCCTCGAATCGTAAGTCACATGAAACATTATGTGGTGCAATTCAACGAAATGCAGAAGACGATAATCGAGGGCATTATACGAATGAAATATCATGGGGGCGAATACAACAAATTTAAATTTTTGTGTGGCGGATGAGCATAGTCAGCAAAAGCATAGAACAAGATATCCCAAGAACAGTATACTCTCTCGGGGAAATATCAGCTGTTAGTCGGTGTCGCTGATGGCTTGGAAATTTGTTTCCCCCCTCACGTTCCATTGAAATTACCGAAGCATTGGAAATAAAAGCGAACGTGGCAGAAACCGAATCGTCAGTCTTGCATCAATATTCATACAAGAAAAATCAACACTGTTCCAACTTGCAATATGGAGATGATCATGGACATTCAAAGTTTCGTTCGCCCTGACGATAAATTTACACCCAAAGAAGTTTGTATCATAAACATAAACGCATTGGGTTTGATTCGCATCCTCTGCAAACCACAGCACGCTTGGACAGATCTGCCGGCTGAACACAAAGCTACTAAGGCTTGGCTAACACACGATTTTATGGGATACCGTGGAATGCGGGACTCGAACCTTATGCTGAGGTTCAGAAAGTTGTAACAAAGGCTGTTCAATATGCATGCTACGTATATGTCAAAGGTGGGGCGAAGAAACGGTGGCTGACGAAGATCGTTGACGGTGCAAAACACGTAATGAACATGTAAGATTCACACATTCCACCTGAACTGAAAAACTGAAAAACGGAAAAACTGAAACATATGGAAGAGGCGGGTTAGTGCAATGATTATCATGGAAACGTTTCAACGGGATACAACTGTGCCTTCGAAAATGTTCAGTGGTTGAAGAAGTGGTCTGTAAAGGAGTGCACGGGGTCTCTCGCGAAATCGTTTTGTCTATTCAACGCCTTGGGCGGTTTAAAGGAAATGAGGACTGAAAACATCGCCAATTTGCCAAAGGAATTCATCCTTATGTTCCCATCAAACTCAATCGACGCAGTGTGGGATAAGCTGCCAGAGAATATGCAAATGGACGCCAACATCGCCAGCCACCGCACATTCTCCCTACATTATAAGTCAACTGATTCCGGTAGTCATGCATTCAATAGTTCAACTTCCATTGTTAAAGATTGTCTACAATGCAGACTATACGACAAAATGTTATTGTTACGCGTAGAAAAAAGAGATATTAATAGAATTTATTGTGGTTATATATATGTATATATATATGTCGTGACGTGGATTTTTCTGCACCTCGGTCACTCGGAGAAAATGACCGAGAACTTACCGCGTGCACAATAATTTGGCGTCCACGATGTACCCTGGACCTGCAACAATATCGCGAAATTTGTTGGGCGCCTGGCGTGGTCAACACGCCTCGAAATCGGTAATACGATATACCGCGACCATATCCTCGATAGCTCAGTACCGCGGCGAGGGGAGGGGTAATTTTTTTGGTAGAGAGAATTGCAACACAAGTAAGCCAACGCGTGATGTGGCCAAATTACTATAAAATTACAATGGTATATTTCTCGTCAGCGATATTACAAAAACAAAAAAAAATAAAAATAAACATCAAAAACAATAATAATACGACTGCGCAAGTCGTCCTTCGCGATTCCAAATACAATTTTAAATTTAATCCAAACGAAATAAGAAAGGGAGAAACAAACCAAGTTAAAAAAAAAAGGTGAATAAATCTAAGAGACCTCTACGGCCTACGTGCGCTAGTCGCCGTCTTAATGATATCTTATCTCGCAAAAACCAAAACAAAATCGGACTCGATGCGCTGCTCGCGAACGTCCTTTACAAAATGGCGCTGATCGCCAACTTAATACTAACTGATTATGCCAAAAAAAAAAACTAAACTGAGGCGAGGCTCGTCGCGACACCCACGACCCTCCTCTAAGAACGCATATTTTTATCAGCGCGCACCCGAGCTTCACTTTCTCTGCGACGGCGGGACGCAGTCGCGAATTCGAATGCTCCCCGTGAGACTGCTCGCGACCTACACGAGAATGGAGGGTGTACCGGACGAAGTAAAATGATCCCGTGTAACGGACTTCGGTTACACTCGAACTCGAGGCAATAATGTCTCGGCTCAACCCGTGACTCGAATCGATTTCCTGGATTCCCCGAAATTAACGCTACTCCCTTACGCGCAACTCAGGCTACGGTCACCAAGCAAAAGAATCGGCAAACGAATTTCGAGTATTTTTCGACACGCAAATTCCAAAACGGCTATCCTTTACCTGATAAGCCTTTACTCAATTACCCTCGAAATTCGATCGCAAGAATATCAGCAGCGCTCACCGCTCCACATCCAATGCACGAATGCACCTACACCCTCGTGACGGTTCCCAGCCATCGTCCTCGCAACGAAACAGTTTCTTTCACCGACGCAAAATGAACTCTAACCCGACCTCGAAATCACTCAACTATCTTACTCAATCGCCAGAACTAGAGTGATCTCGGATGGTCGCAACGCCGATCTCGTCGCGCTAATTTTTCGTGACGTCATCACCCTAAGAATGCGCAACAATCGATCATTCATCGATTTTGGGGATTGCGCAACTTGCCGCGCACCTGTCGTCTCTACGCGGCGCAGAACTTGAGGCTAGATCGCGATGTCGTCTTCCGCGCAGCTCTACGTAGTCCTGGGGTTGGGCGGGGTGGTGCTCCCTAGTCGCTGGCTGGTACCTCGCGGTTGCCTTGGTTGGCCGTAGGCGGGGTGAGCGGGGAGGCTGCGGCGCGCCGGCCGCCAGCGGGAATCCCGTCCGCCTTGGATTCCCGCGCTGCAGGGATCTGCGTTGCCTCCCCCTCCGCAGCCTCGGTGTCCTTCCCGCGGGATCTCCGTGGTTTCGCCTTGCCTCGAAAGATGTTCAGCGTCGGAGTCGGTCGCTGTAGGGTAGCCTGTGCACTCGAAAAAAAATAAGAAAAACAAAAGCCTGAAATATCTTGGTCGCAATGCGCTATTTCGTCCCTGTCGAAGCTCGGGTGCGTGACTCCAGTTCTGGCGCTCTCTAAGATTATTCCGCGACTCGATTTTCTAAACCCTGATTCCGGGATCTCGCCCAGGGTTCAGGGAGTCTCTTGTAACGGGCAGGCCTAACCGAACTGCCACGTTACAACTCCCCCCCCCCCCTAGACGGATCGTGGGGTGCCAGAGCGCCAGCGCTGCATCCCGCGAGCCGAACTTCGCGAGGTGACCGCAAGCTCGAAGTACCCACACGCTATTGCGCGGTACTCACCGAGAATCCCCTCCCAAGAGGACGATAAAACAACAAAAAAAAACAAAAAAAAAATTTTCTCCCGTGTGGCCGGATGCCCACTCGCATGTCCTCCGGGATTCTTCGCGAGCTCAACTGATCCCCTTCCTCACGCCATGGTTGTCTAGGGGAGCTCTCTACTTCGCCACTGGACCTGAAATTTTTCTCAAAACCCGCCACCTAGGGTCTAAGAAGAAAGCGGACGCCATTTATGGTCGATACTAAGCGTTTATTATATTATCATAACAACAAAAGAAAGAGACAGGAAAAAAAAAAAAAAATTCTTGCTGTTTTTCGGCCTAGCCGCGCCGCCCCGGCCGGTCGCGGACGCCACGATCCGCCGGCGGAGCATCTCGACCTCCCTGTCCACATACTCTTCGCCCCTCGCAACGGTGGGGGGTGACGGGGCAGCTTCACTCGCAACGGTGGGGGGTGACGGGGCAGCTTCACTCGCAACGGTGGGGGGTGACGGGGCAGCTTCCCTCGCAAAAGGGGAGTTCGGGGGGGTGACTTCCCTCGCGACTCTGGGGGGTGGTGGGGTGACTCCCCACGCGAATCCGGGGGGTGGTGGCACCCACCCCGCGAGCAAGGGGGGGATCGCTGCCACCTCTCTCGCTACGGAGGTTGCTGGGATTACTGTTGGAGGCCAGCGAGGGGGTCCCCTGCTGGGCCTGCTGGGCTGGTTGTGGCAGTCGGGGCAGGTGGTCTTTTTATATCCCGGCCATCCGCATCGGCGGCAGAAGACCCCCAGCTCCTCCGCGCAGTCCCGGTAGTCATGGAACTGCCACCAACAGTTCCAGCACCCCCCTTGCGGCAGCCACTGCTGCCAGGTCGCCGGTGCAGGCCGCCCTGGGTGACACCCGTTGGAGGCGGGTGGTCGCGGGATCCGTTCCCACGCCAACAGGTCCCGGATGGCCCTCACGTCTTCCTCCTCCCTCGCCACATCTCCGCCAACTAAGGGGAAGAGTCGGTTAGGGTCGTGGCTATCGTCGGTTCCTCCTTTTCTTCCCCCCCGGGGAGCCTATTTCCCCCTCACGGTTCCTCCCTGTTTCCATTCGCAATTGCCTCAGACTCCACGTACCGCTTCAAATCCTTTATGTGGTGTCTACCGCGACCCCCTCCTTCGCTATCCTCTAATTCGTAGACGACGGGCGAGATTACCTGCGCAACGCGAAATGGACCGGCAAACTTGGGGGCTAGCTTCGCAGCGACCTGTTGGGTGGCCGAGGACAGAACTCGGTTTCGCTTCCATACCCACTCCCCTACTTTGAAACGGATATCCCGGTGCCCTTGGTTATAATAGCGCGCCTGTCGCTCGTGGGCTTCCTCGAGATGTTTCGTCACTAAGTCACGCAGCTCACATAATTTCGCCATTCGGTCCCCCCATACTTCGGGACGGGGAATGGGGATTTCCGTGGGACCTTCCACGAGTCGTCGCAACTGCATCCGTGGTTTGGGATCGCGACCCAAGTTTAAAAACGCGGGACTGACTCCCAGTGAGCTATGCACAGCGGTATTATACACAAATCGAAATTCGTGATGGTGCACATCCCAGTCCCGGTGATCTGCCTCGATGTAGGCCACGATCATGGTTTTTAATACGTGATTCACCCTTTCCACGGGGTTAGCTTGCGCGTGGTACGGCGGTACCTTTGCGTGGGTAATATGGTACGCAGCGCACAATTCGTCGACGGCCTTATTCGCGAATTCCGTGCCGTTATCCGTCAGGAGCACCTCTGGGGTACCCCATCGGGACAGCACGAGATCTTCCAGCGCGGCAAGAATGTTTTTCGCGTTTGATTTCCGCAACGGCGCTACCTCCACCCACTGGGTAAATAGATCTTCAAAAACCAATAAATACTCGAACCCGGCGCGACTTCGGGGAAATGGACCCATGACGTCCGCCGCAACCACAGTCCAGGGCGTGTCGACGACCCGTCGACCCATAAGGCCCGCTGGTGGCACCTGCTGTACTTTGCACTCCTGGCAACGCTCGCACGCTCGGACCATCAAAACTATATCGCGATACATTCCGGGCCAGTAGTAGTCGGCTCTCGCTCGCGCGTAGGTCTTTTCGACGCCAAGATGCCCTGCCTGGGGGTCCTCGTGGACTTCCGCAGAAATCTGCGATCGCTGCTCCCTCGGGAGCACCAATTTCCACGGCGCCAAGTCCGCTAGTATTGGCTCGACTAAGGGGTCCGCCCGGAAATGGTATAGACGCCCGTCGACTACCGACCAAGTTCGGAACTTGTGTGGGTAGTCGAGGACGTCCTTGACGCGATGTTGGTACCAGGGATCGACTACGACTTCCCAGACGGCCTTACGCTCCGTCCCTGGTCTGCCGTCCCCAGCCACGTCGAGGGCGGCTAGCTGCTCCGTCCCCTCGTCTTCGCCCTCGTACATCCGCGATAGTGCATCGGGCACATGGTGCATCGCCCCCTTTCGATGTTTAATCTCGCAATCATACTCGAGTAAGTCGAGCGCCCACCTAGCTAACCGACCCGTCGGATTCCGCAATTCCCGCAACCATTTTAGGCTCACGTGGTCGGTTATCACCGTGAAGTGATAGCCTTCCAGGTATGCTCTAAACTTCTTGACGGCCCAAATCACCGCGAGGCATTCCTGTTCGGTCGTGGAATATTTACGTTCCGCGTCCGACATGGTCCGACTCGCGTACGCGATCACACGCTCAATTCCGCCAATAGTCTGTGTCAAGACGGCGCCAATGCCAAAGCTACTCGCATCGGTCTGCACTACGAACTCGTGCTCAAAATCGGGACACGTTAGAACCGGAGCCGACGTTAACGCGGCTTTTATGCGTTTGAACGCCGCTTCCTGTTCGCTACCCCAGTCCCATCTCTCATCCTTCCGCAATAGCCGGGTAAGGGGTTCCGCCACACTCGCGAACTCGGGGATGAATTTTCGATACCACGACGCCATACCCAAAAATCGCCTCAATTGCCGTAGGTTTTTCGGTGCGGGATACGCTAGGATAGGTTCCACCTTGTCGGCATCGACTTGTAGGCCGTCCTGGTTCACCTTGAACCCGAGGTAACGGACTTCGCTACGACAAAACTCACACTTTTCCGGGTTGATGGTAAGCCCGGCCAACACTATCCGCTCGATAACGCGAGATAGCCATTTTAAGTGCGAACGAAAATCGGTGGTCACTACAATAATGTCGTCGAGATACGCGAAGGCATGCGGCTCCATCTCGGGAGTAATTAATTTGTCTATTAACCGCTGAAAGGTGGCCGGGGCTCCGGTAAGCCCGTATGGCATCCGCACAAACTGGAATAATCCGCGACCTGGGACCGTAAACGCCGTTATTTCGCGACTCTCGCGTGTCAAGGGAATCTGGTGGTAAGCTTGACTCAAGTCTATAGTCGAGATGTACTTGGCCGACCGCAATTTATCCAATATACCGTTCATAAACGGGATCGGGTACGCATCCTTTTTCGAAACGCTATTTACTATTCTAAAATCCAAACAGAACCGATATTTCCCGTTTGGCTTCTTGACCATCACGATTGGCGTCGACCACGAACTTTGGGAGGGTTCGATCACTCCATCCGCGAGCATACGGTCTACCTCCTCGTTAATAGCCTCCTGCACTTTCGGGGATACGAGATAGTACCGCTGCTTGATCGGGGTGCTTCCCTGCACGTCTATTTCGTGCTCCGCGAGATGAGTGATCACCCAAGTCTCCCGAGACTTTCGGTAATTCCTTCGCTAAGAATTCTTGTAATTCGCGATTCTCGGTATCCCCTAGCTCTACGATACCGCTACAACTTGACACCTCGGTAACGGGGATCGGCCGACCCTCCTCAAATTTTCCCTCGTATTCCGGAATATTCGCGATTCTCCATGATTCGCGCGCGCCGTCAATCGAAAGGCCAAACTTTCGCACGAAATCCATGCCCAGGACGCAATCTCCAACTAAGGTGGGGATAATCCGCAACGAAAATTTATGCGCGACACCCAGCAACGTTATCGGCAGCTCTACCTCTCCGGTTATTGACTCTACCGATCCATTCGCCAATACGACACTCGAACAGCTGGGTGATTTTACCGGTCGCCCGTACTCTAACGCGATCTGGTGTCCGATCGTACCGAGAAATGTTCGCAATGAGCCGGTGTCTAACAACGCACTGACCCATGTGCCCCCGATACACACCCGCAAAAACCAGCGTTGACCGAACTCCATGGTCTGCATTGGAAAGCACGTCGCGATTTCCCCGTCGACGCCACGCAATGCCGTGGTGTCTTCCACTCGGGGCGCCGCGCCGACACTTAGCGAGGCTGCCCTCCCTGGTTTCCCGAACACCGCGGACAATCCGTCGAATAGACGTCGTCGTACCCGCAATGGTAGCAAAAGATTCGCAAGGGGTCCGGACAGCGGCTGAATCGGTGACCGGGACGATGACAATTCATACATAACTTCTCGTCCCACACCTTATCGCCACGAAATTGTGCAGCCCGGGACACGCGCGTGGCCGGCTGGTTAACCGAGGGGGCCGCTCCCCTTCTTGGTCCTCGCGCGGGTCGCTTCGGCGAGGTCGGCCTCGTTGGAGCCGGGCTTCCGCCACCTGGCTGTGCGCCGCTCGATTTACCCCTCTGGGTCGCCACCGCCATCGCCTTCAACAATTTCTCCTCGAGCCCTTTCACCTGAGCCGCGAGCAGCTTCTCTATCGTCTGCGCTACGGTTGGCTCGATCCCTGCTTCGGTAATTGCGGCTAATCCAGGTTCGCCTCGATTCGCCGCGGTTTTGGTCCGGCACGCTAACTCACTAATAAAGGACTCTTTCGGCGTGGGCGGGGGGCGGTATTCGCGAGATAACGCGAGGTTTCGCTCCCGCTCCGTGGCGAGATAGATCAATTCGCTCCACGTACGAATTTCCCTTCGGCGGAGGACTTCACGAATTTCGGGACGCAGGTCCTTAAAGGCCAGGTCTAGTTGCTGTTCCATAGTGTACGGACGCGGCATCCGTCTCAACAACCCTCGAACGCAGGAAAGATATTCCGTCACTGACTCTGCTGGCCCCTGAGTTCGCGACCTAGCCTGATCCTCCACGCGACTTCCGACTGTCCCGTCCCCGAACCACAAACGTAATGCCGCGCGAAACTCGTCGTACGTGACCCAGCTATCTCGTTCGCAACGCAACCATTCCAAGGCCACGCCCGAGAAGATCATGGTGAGCGAACTCAACACCTCGTTCTCGCTCAATTCCGACAAACTGCGCCACTCCTCCAATCGCGTCAAGAAATCCTCGACACTCGGCTCGCCAATCCCAGAGAACTTGAGGTTCCACCCTCGCAGGGCCCTCGGGATGTCACGAATTGTTTCCCGGGTACGCTATTCGATATTTGAATCCCGGGCCTAGGTCGGCCGGGCAGCGGTCGCCATATCGCGAGGAATTGTGGCGGGATCGACCGGTAGCGACCGGAACTCGACCCGCGAAGCTGGTGCCCCCGCCACTAGCCGGGTAGAATCCACGATGGGTTCCTCGAGCCCGTGTCGGTGCCCCTGGATTGGGGAGGCCTCTCCCCAGTGCCCCTGGGCTCCGCTCGCTATTGAAAACGGAATCGCGTGGAAGGGTATTTGCGTCGGAACCTGATACGCGGTCGGTCGCGAGGCGCTACCATACACCGCCGAGGTGGTGATAGCCGCCGAGGCGACGGCTACGCTCACCACCGTACTCGTCGTCGCTACCGTGGTTAGCCGGGTCGCGATGGTAATATTCACGGGTTCTAACAGCCGCGAATCGCTACCCCTTCGGGGCTGTTCCCGCACCGGTTCCGTAATGGTCGCTAATTCGGCCAACCCCGCGAAGACATCCTCGTCCTCTGGTTCCCAGGTGACCGTCAAATCCCCGCGCTCACGCAAGAGGTGTCGTACGTACCGATCACGACGCACCAGTAGGTTACCGGTGGAATTTACCCTCGCGGTCGCTAATGCCAACTCGAGCTCATCGCTCGTCATGTCGTACAACCACGCGCCCACGGTTACCTCCGCCATGTTGATTTCACCAGCGAAACGAAGAGCAGTGACGAAAGTAAAAGCACGTAAAAGCAAACTATTCGGAACGAAAGACAAAAGCCGTAGGTAGAGTCTGAGCGCAAGCAGGGTATCCAATATGGATACTTCCGCGAAACTTGTTAAATTAATTCGCTATTTTCCACCAGCACCAACAGAACGTGAGAGAGATGTTTCCTCGTATTGGTGTAATCACCTCTATTACCTTAGCGATATCAAAATTGCGAATAAAAGCGCCAACAAAAGAAATACCGTAAACAAAATAAAACAAAACAAAAAGAACACAAAAAAAAACAAAAGACGGGCTGAAAGAGAAAAAAAAATTGTTGTCGCACCAGCAACAAGACAACACAAAAAAAAAATTTTCGAAACCGCGGAAAACACAAGAAAAACAAAAAGAAATCAGAAATCAATAGCAGCAAACAAAAGAGAAAAAAAAATAGAAATGACACAAACAAGAGATTGGCGATAAGAGCAGGCAATCTTATTCCTATTATTCGTAATAACGGGAGCGGATATACGCGGTGTACTTTTTCGTCACCCGGTATATTCGTCCACTCGTAGCCTGAGTCGTAAATCGCAAGGTTCGGGGTCATTCGCCACCCTTTGTATACAATTTTCTTTTCTCGCTATGTACTCCAAATTGTCTCGCTGTACTCCAAACGTCAACACGCTTGACCAAAGCGTCCCGCGACCTCTCTCTCCCCTATTCTCCGACCGCTGTTGTTTTGGTTACGCGAGCGCTATCCGTTACTGAGTCAAAATTTCCGAAGCGCGCAACGCTACTATCCTTCTCGGAAATTTACAGCGGAAATTTCGCGAAGGCCCCACGTTGGGCGCCAATTTGTGACGTGGATTTTTCCCGCTCCTCGGTCACTCGGAGAAAATGACCGAGAACTTACCGCGTGCACAATAATTTGGCGTCCACGATGTACCCTGGACCTGAAACAATATCGCGAAATGTGTTAGGCGCCTGGTGTGATCAACATCAACACGCCTCGAAATCGGTGATACGATATACCGCGACCATATGCTCGGTAGCTCAGTACCGCGGAGAGGGGAGGGGTAATCTTTGGGTAGAGAGAGATACGCCACACGTACGTTGACAAGTTATTTCACAAAGCAGCAAGAAAGTTAAACAGTACATTTCAAAATGGTGATAATACAAAAAAAAAAATTAAAAAAAAAATAACACAATACTGCGGACGCTTGTCCTCGCGATCCCAAACGCAAGCGCTTAGCTTACAACAAAAAAAGAAGAACGAGCCAACAAAATAATCAATCAAGAAGAAAGAAAAAAAAAGAAAACAAAAATATGAAGGGATCCCGAGGACCTCTACGGCCTACGTGCGCTAGTCACTCTACTACCCGTGAACGCTAATTCACACCCTAAAAGAAACCAAAAGCAAAATCGGACGTGGCGCGCTGCTCGCGATCGTCCTCTACAAAACGGCGCTAATCGCCAACTTAACCCATTAACGCCTGAAATACAGATTTCCTATATTGCAAGTTCAATTATGTGCCACTTAACAGGAATGAAAAATAAACTTATTCGAGATGCATATTGGGGTATTTTTGAGGTCCCTCTTTCGTTTGGCACCAATAGAAATACATAATAACCTTAAAAATTCATTGATTTTGTTGTTTTAATTTAAAAAATCGCATTTTTTTGGACTGTTTTTTTCTTTTTACGGTGATTTTCACTGTGGAATACCTTTTCTTTTCATGTAAAACCTATTTAAATGGTGTAATTGAAACTTGAACTAAAAAGATACATACATAGAAAAATTAATTTCAACATGGCGGATCCAATATGGCGCCTGAAATAATCTATGGCCAAGCTCAAGTTTCATGATTTTTTTACACCGAAATGGTCAACTTTAAGAAAACATTTTATGGAAGCAAAAGTGCTGGAAATAACTCAAGCAATACCCCTGATTTTTTTGAGAATTTTTAGAGACATTTTTGGATTTTTTCAAAAATGACTTCATGCAAAAAAATGAAAAAAATCTCCGAATAATCTGAAAAAATTCACAAGTACTGTTTGAGTGATTCGAAACACTTGTTTTCTATCAAATCTTTTAAGTTGCATTTTTTCAGGGAAAAACTGAAGAAAACTTTTATTCTTGTTAATCTCACACTTTCTTGATTTGTGCGAGTGTGTACATACAGACTAGTGTATGAGTTTGTATGCATACGGCTATACTTGGTGTATGTGTATGCGTGTGTGTAGGCCTATGTGAGTTTGTTTTGTGTGTGTGTGCGTAGTGTCTGTGTATGTGTAAGTCTACGTGAGTTAGTTTTGTGTATATGTGCGTAGTGTGTGCGTATGTGTGTATGCGCGCGCGCGCGATTGTTTGTGTGTGTGCGAAATTATCCTGGTACAATTCCACAAAAATGAGCAGTATGAATATGAGATTTTGACTTCCAGGAGCAAGTCATGTCCTTAGCCAGAATAAGAGAAATACTCTGTTGCCCGATTCTCACCGCGTGGAGGTTGACATGAAGAGAATCTTTGTTTTTTTTGTTTTTTTGTATTTTTTAAAAATTTTTTATAATTTTTGTAATGTTTTGTTACATTTTTTTATTTTTTTTTCGATTTTGCTTTTTTTCTTCTAATTTTTCTTCCTATTGCCCATTTTTTTTGTATTTTCTTTATGAGTTACAAAAATGTATACGTCCATATACATGGCAATCATTCATTTTATATTCTATTTATAATAAATTCAGTGAAATCTTGTAGTACATTCACAACATAAGTTCAAATTGCAAATTGGACAGAATCGTGTTGTCCTCTTTCCACATTTTCCACCACAGGCTTTGTTTAATCCTACTTTTATAAAATGTTTTCTTTGCTCCGCGTTTTCATTCAATTTCTGCAGGTAATCTTCACTTATTTTTAACGCAAATTCCTTAGTGCCAACCTTCTTTCCATCTCCTTTAGCCAAGTTATAGAGGACAGTTGCATTTGTGATAGAGGCTTGAATTACTCTCATCAGGATAACCCAAGTCCATTTCTTGGATCTTATTGAGGGTAGAAGTTTGTTGCAATGTTGGTCGTGAAGGTCCACACCACCCATAAACCTGTTATAAGCACGAAATGCATTAGGAAACTGCACTTCAGCTTTCTTCTTCTCAATTTTACTGTACCTCTTGACTGGCTGAAGTGGATACACTCCCACAGCGGTTGAGAGAATCGAAACATTCTTTGAATCCCGTACTGTTATAAAATTTGTTCCACTTGATTTATCATATTTTGAGCGGAAAGTACCTCTCGGAGCTTTGGAATCAATTTCGTTAGTTTCTTTTATCCTATCTTTCCTTACGGTACCAGTAGCTCGGACACCTATTTTTTTTAAGTGTACTAATAAATCTGGACTACAAAATAGATTGTCAAAATATATGTGGTACTTACCCAGATTTCGAGGAGACGTAGACGGAAGTAATCCCTTCAGCATCTGCAACACCACTTGACTGCCCTGAGCCACATTGCTTAAAACTCCTCTATCAGCAGTCTTACCACAATATACGTACATCCAAATCATATAAAAATCCTTCAGGACTGCAAATGCCCCACATTTTTACGCCAAATCTGATTGGTTTCGTTTTTATGAATTGTTTTATCGACAATCTCCCAAAATATTTTATCATCATCTCATCTATTGAAAGTGCTGAAGTGAACATTCCAAATTGCATTGCATTTTTCCTGAATATGTCCAACATTTTTCGGATTCTCCAAATCTTATCATTATCATCTCGATCTTCTTGTTTCCTGTACTTAATATTTTTTTTTATTGTTTCGAATTTATCTCGGGACATTGCAGAGGTCACCGGTTTAGCAGACAAATGCACATTTTTGGACCAGTAATCTCTTTGAGAATGCCTCTTATTGTATGATGAAAAAATTATTATGCCAACAAATGTTTCGAATTCTTCCTTTGATATGGTACAATTATTCGCAGCGGTTGCTTCAATTATGTAACTTTTCAATTCATCTGAAAAAAATAATTCAAATAATTCGATGAAGGAGCTAGAAAGAATTTTTTTCTTTGCTACAAGCGATAGTAATATTTCATTATCTAATCTATCATCATATACTTTTTCTCCTTCGACCCAATTGTATATATGTTCTGGTTCTAGTTTTTTCTGATTTGAGTTATAATTTTCTAAAACTGTGGTATATGAATGCGTGGGAAAAGTTATTTCTGTCAAATCAGAATCATTGTCGCTATTTTCAGTGCTGCTTTCATTCTCAGATATACTATCATCCGAATTACAAGAATCAGATTCTCCCGAATTATCAGCATTCGGAATAAGAGAAACCGAAAAATAATCATCTCTCTCTTCTACCTCTGTATAACGATTCCTGCGTGATTTTTTTGGAGTATCCAAACTTGAGATCTCGGTCAAGAAAGTTTTCATACGCTTTTTTGACATGATAGATGTTGAGGTGAAATAATATATAATAAAAGTAGTCAAACTATTCAGCAGGTCAGAACAGAGTACTTATCATACGCCCAGTAAAGTTGTTTGGAACTTATGAGTTACGCGCTCCACTTCTTTTGTGAGATCTGTCGCCACCTATTGGTGATCAGAAGATTCTATGGATTATATTTCGCGGCTATTTCAAAATCAACTTTGCAGGGACCGATTATCCTGAGCAATATTTTGGAACCGCAGGAATATACTTCTATGCTTAAACTTGAAAAATTTGATAGAAAAAAAGTGTTTCGAATCACTCAAACAGTACTTGTGAATTTTTTCAGATTATTCGGAGATTTTTTTCATTTTTTTGCATGAAGTCATTTTTGAAAAAATCCAAAAATGTCTCTAAAAATTCTCAAAAAAATCAGGGGTATTGCTTGAGTTATTTCCAGCACTTTTGCTTCCATAAAATTTTTTCTTAAAGTTGACCATTTCGGTGTAAAAAAATCATGAAACTTGAGCTTGGCCATAGATTATTTCAGGCGCCATATTGGATCCGCCATGTTGAAATTAATTTTTCTATGTATGTATCTTTTGAGTTCAAGTTTCAATTACACCATTTAAATAGGTTTTACATGAAAAGAAAAGGTATTCCACAGTGAAAATCACCGTAAAAAAAAAAACAGTCCAAAAAAATGCGATTTTTTAAATTAAAACAACAGAATCAATGAATTTTTAAGGTTATTATGTATTTCTATTGGTGCCAAACGAAAGAGGGACCTCAAAAATACCCCAATATGCATCTCGAATAAGTTTATTTTTCATTCCTGTTAAGTGGCACATAATTGAACTTGCAATATAGGAAATCTGTATTTCAGGCTAGATCGCGATGTCGTCTCCCGCGCAGCTCTACGTAGTCCTGGGGTAGGACGGGGTGGTGCTCCCTCGTCGCTAGCTGGTATCTCGCGGTTGCCTTGGTTGGGCGTAGGCGGGCCGAGCGGGGAGGCTGCAGCGCGCGGGCCGCCAGCGGGAATCGCGTCTGCCTTGGATTCCCGCGCTGCAGGGATCTGCGTTGCCTCCCCCACCGCAGCCTCGGTGTCCTTCCCGCGAGATCTCCGTGGTTTCGCCTTGCCTCGAAAGATGTTCAGCGTCGGAGTCGGTCGCTGTAGGGTAGCCGGTACTCTCAAAAAAAAATAAAAAAAAACAAAGCCTGAAATATCTTGGTCGCAATGCGCTATTTCGTCCCTGTCGAAGCTCGGGTGCGTGACTCCAGTTCTGGCGCTCTCTAAGATTATTCCGCGACTCGATTTTCTAAACCCTGATTCCGGCATCTCGCCCAGGGTTCAGGGAGTCTCTTGTAACGGGCAGGCCTAACCGAACTGCCACGTTACAATATATATATATATATATATATAATATATATATATATATATATATATATATATATATAATATATATATATATATATATATATATATATATATATATATATATAATATATATATATATATATATATATATATATATTAGGGTGGTCGTTAAAAATTAAAATCTTTGCGGCGCCCGAAAAAATCCTTCCTTCTGATGAGAAACTACGGGGAAAATTTTGCTTTTGCGATTTAAACAAAAATAACACGTGCCGACGGCCAATTGAAGTTAATTTTTCGATAAAATTATGGTTTTTTTTTTAATTTGTCTCAGTAGTTAAGTTTGGGTAAAAATCATCAAAAACGGCTTGTAGAAAATTAAATTCTCTACAAAATTTTTTTTTTATCACTATATTTAGAGCTAAAAATTCTGTTTTTCCTAAAACATGAACAATTTTCTAACTTCTATTCGCAATTATTGATTTAAATAGATTTAGTTAATGATTACCAAGTTATATTTGATATTATTTATTTATTTAAAGAACGAAAAAGTACAATATCATTTTCTATGGATTAATTTATCAATCCCAAGGTTTAATTAAGCTTTCTTTTGTATTTTTTATGTTTCGAGCTCTGTAATCATCCAAAATTTGAATTATAAACTGCTCCTGATCTTCATCTTTTGTAAATAAATCGTTATATTCTTGCATTAACTTTACACCACGTTCAGCAACATCGTTTACAACTGATAAATTGTTTACAACTTTCAAACAGCTCTGGTAATTTTCATTTTCTTGCCATTTTTCGCAATCTTCTTTTAACCAACTTGTGTTCAAACCCAGCTTAAGAAAGAGTATTGGGAGCTTTGACCGATGATGATGCGATAAACCATATTTTTATATAAATTTTTACAATGAAAACGCAAATTATACCCAGGCTTTTTTTTTCATTTGAATTCAGCTTAAACGTAGATCTTAAAAGATAAATTTTCAGAGAGTAAATAGCCTTTGCCATCCATCTTGCTTGATGCATAGCTCCAGGAACATGAAACGTAAAATTATCGGGTACTACTCCTATGAATATCAATGTCAACTTTAGAAATTCTAAATAATCGTCTCTATTATGATTCAAAGTTAATTGAATCTCTACAAACTCACGAATGCCGAGAATATCATTTTGCAACATATCAAAAATCATTGGATCATTTATTCCAAATTCAAATTTTGTAAGGTCTAATTTATCCCATTCTTTCTTGAATCTTACAAATAAAGGTACGTTCGGCCCAGATGAATTGAAAATTTGACAATCGAATACAGCTTTCAGTATTACTTCAAATATATGGTGTCGACATGGTAATAGAATGAGATTTCGTTCCAATGATTGTTCAATCAACACTGCTGCACCGTTGAATTGACCCGTGTTTGAAGCTGTCGTATCACAACACAAACCAACTACGAATTCACTAATTCCGTATTCTTGCAAAGCATCGAAAACTGCATCGGCCATTGCACGACCGGTGGAATTGTCAAGTTTGGGTATCGATAATATTTTAGTTTCTTTTTCTGCTGAAATTATAATAGGAAGACGCTCTACGAAATTTCTACCAGTAATGTCAGGTAAATGTTTGCCGTCCCAATGAATAATTAATCTGCTGAGTTCTGAATTTTTAAATCTCTGCTGAATTTCTGCAGCTCTTCTTTCCCGAAACTTTTCACGCTTCTGTTTTATTGAAGTTCTATTAACAACGTATTGGCTAGCATCGAGATCAACAGCTTGAAGAAAACTTATCATTAAACCAGTCGCATTACGATCGCTGATTTTACATTTATCTAACATTGTGCATAATTTTGGAGTGAAAATATCGATTGTTCCTCGGGATTTCTTCAATGGTGGTGATTCATCTAATTCTATTACAAAACTTGGATCTCTCTCAAGACTTCGTTGACTGAAAGAACTTGTTTCTGATGACACGATTTGTGAACTAGGTTCAGAACTCTCTAAAGTGAAAATAAAAAAAATTGTAATTTCTAAATATAATCCATAGAATACATCAATTATTTCAATATTTACCAGAAATTGAATCTTCGACCTCTTCGATAAACCCAACACGACAAGGCTTACGTTGATTTAATAAAAAAATTTTAGTCTTATCATCAACCATCGTCAAAGCATCATTATGAGCAATGTCAAATAAGTTGTTAAGGTGTGATGAAAAAGGTTCCTCGTTTCTTTTTTGGGCAATTCCTTTCAATGAAGAGCTTTTTTGCAAATTGCGCCACTCATTATATAATTTGTCAATTTTTGTAATGCATCGAGATTTTTGCTGTGTTGGTATTTTCACTTTTTGCCAAAAGGTAATCACTTGTTCATAAACTAAATTCTTACTATCAATTAAAGTATGCTTTAATACTCGAAGGTTATGAAATAAAAATTGTAAAACTTGTAAATTAGATGGTAATTGATTTCCGTCAATCTGAGAAAGTGTGTCCCCAATTAAAAATATATTTTCTTTTACGTCTTGCAACGCCATGATGGTTTTAAAGAGAAAAACAAATATTTATCTTATCGATTATATTAAAATATATAAATGATCAAATTAATGAAAAAAATTTTAATGTTTGATGTGCAACTTTTATAACAGATGATCAGCAGATTTTAATCGAATTGTTGAACTTTAGTTCAGTTTATAACCTCACGAATGCAAATGACGTTACACTGCAGCAATCACATTTTACAATGTATTCATTATGATAGATACAATCCGATAATTCAATACCTCGATTAAGGGCTTAAATTTGAAATACAGAAATAAATTACACGTCACCACATTAAAGTCAATGATGTGATGAGTACAGTCACAATAAATGAATCACGCAACGTCTACTGTAAACAGTTTTTTAGAAGTGTCGATAACATAGAAAAATATCGATATCGACGTCATTACAAATTAATCATAGATAACTTACCGATAGAGGTTCCTTTTGAAAATCATTTACACATAACGAAATATCTAAAATTCAAGATAGTTTTAGAACATTATTTATATTTTAACAAAAACAAAATTTTCAGCAGTGATTTTGATAATAAGTTAGAATTTATAAATTTGATATTGAGATTATTGCGATGGATATGAACGTTATCAGAAACTTAAAGGAACATTTTTATAGAGAATTTAATTTTCTATTAGCCGTATTTAATGATTTTTACCCAAACTTGAATACTGTGACGAATTTAAAAAAAAACTATAATTTGATCAAAATATTAACTTCAACTGGCGGTCGGCACGTGTTATTTTTGTTTAAATCGCAAAAGCAAAATTTTTCCCGTAGTTTCTCATCAGAAGGAAGGATTTTTTCGGGAACCGCAAAGATTTTAATTTTTAACGACCACCCTAATATATATAGAAAAATTGAATGTATAGTGTACTTATTATAGAATACTTATAGAATGTATAGTATTATATGTGAAAAGATTACTTGCAATTATTGAGGATCCTATGAGCTTAACGTGTTATTGTCTCGCCTTGTCAGGAGGAAGCAAGGGTCTTTATTCCTTACAGGTAATCGATATATTTACAGTTTGTATTGACATATTTGAACCATAAACATACTGTGGGTGCATTGGCTGGATCCCAGAAATATTTGATTAGTGTATTATCTCATTATATAGATAACTTAAATGTTGAATTTCTGTTTTTTTTTTATTTATAGTGATGTCATTGTTCCTGCTGATGTGGAACATTTCTTTTATATTCCTTTTAAACCAATTAGGTTCTGTAGTTAGTATATTCGAGTTTGTAAAATCAAACGTGTAGCCTAAGTCTAATGAATGTGAAGCTAAAGCGCAACTGTCGTGTCCATGGTTTTTTATTCATGATCTGTGTGAGAAGATTGTCCTGCATAAATCTTCTGACAGTCGTTACATTTGATTTGATATACCGTGTTGATTTTATCCATTATAGGAGTGTTTTTTTCTAAAGACGTAAAAAGGTTATTAGTGTTATTGGTTATTTTATATGTGACAATTATTCCTTCTTTTTTTAAAAGATTTTCAACTTTTCTAGAAAGACCTTCTACATAGGGTAAAGCTATTGGGATTGTTTTTTTATTAGTTTGGTTATTGGAGTTCGTCCAGTTGCTGGAGTTGAATATTCCATGGATCCTCTTTTCTTTTATTTCTTTCATCACGTTTGAGGGAAAATTGTTGTTAAGTAACATATTTTCTACTGTTTTTAGATTTTTTGTTGCACATTTTGGATGTGAAATACGTAATCATCTATCAAACAAACCTATAGCTACAGATTTCTTATATTGTAGTAGATGTTCTGACAAAAAATTTATGTATTTTCCTGACCAACTGTCTTTGTGATACCAACTCAGTATGATTTTGTTATTTGAATTAATAACGGTTATGTCTAAAAAATGGATTTGATTGTCATTATAATTTCATGTGTGAATTGTACTTTGGGATGAAATTTGTTATATTTGTCAATTAATGTAAAAATATGATCTTTGTGGACTCATGTTAGAACATCATCGACATATCTGCAATAGGACGGCAATTTGAAAGGTAGACTGTTAATGACTTTATTTTCTATATGTTCTAAGACAATATTAGCAACAATTGGGCTCATGGGAGACCCCGTGGCTACTCCAAAAGTTTCTTTAATGAATTGATCTTTGTGGATAAAATAACATAATTCTAATATTAATTTAATTGTTTCGATAAATTCTTTCTTGTTGATGTTGGTATGTTTTTTTATTTCAGGCCATTTTTTGTTATTATTGATATAACTATGCGTAGTCGGTATGTTAGTAAACAGAGATATTACGTCTAATGATATTAACACATGGTCTGCTGAAATAGTTAACCCTCTTATGTTTTTTACAAATGCCCAAGCGTCTTCGACATGATGTTCAGATTTACCTGTGATGATAGACAGTATAGCTCCACAGAATTTTAATATTTCATATGTGGTTGAGTTTGTGTTAGATATTATCGGTCGTAGTAGAAGATTGTTTTTATGAATTTTCGGTTGGAAGTATATTTTAGGTGGTAACACGTTATGAGTTGTTGAAATTTTTGCTACTTGTGTAGTAATAAAATTCTTTTTTTTGCCAAGTGTTTATCATATCATTAACTTGTTTCTCTATTTTGTTTGTAGGATCTTTGTTCATGGGTTGATATGTGATCGTGTCATTCAGTATGTCTTGACATTTAACATTGTACTCGTCTTTATCCATAATAACAGTAATGTTGCCTTTGTTACGGGGAGGTTCGTGTCATATATGTAATACTCCTATATGGACAGTTTCTATAAGTGGAAGCTGTTTCGATAAAGTGAAACAGATGATATCACTTTCTCAATCCTCCGTGGACCCAACTCAGTTCTGCGCATTCTTTTGTGCGCAGAGGAGAAAAAGGCGAGTTATTCAAATAAGATATATCGTGGCAATAATTTTTTTATGATTTTTAAAGAAAAAAATTTTTTTCTTGAAATATAAATGATAATATAAAATGATAATAAATATTCAAGTTCTTATTGATTGGAAGAATGTAAAAAAATAATTTATTTTTATTAAATTGTAGAAGTATTCTTAAAAAATAGAATCAAACAAACCTTATTCATATTCCTTTTGTTTTTCGCAAATGCTTCTGAAAAATGACAAGTTAATAAAGATATATCAAGTACTTGGACGTAACAATATTAGTAAAATTGGAAATAAAAATAAATTCAGCTAATACAATTTTATTAAACACAAAAAATTATATAATGTAGTTTGTTAATTTTTTATTGATTATAAAATAAAATGAGTTTATTATACTTTTGCCGAACGTAATTATCTTTAACCGACAATTTTTTAGCTTCGTAGAAAAATCTCGTGTTTAAATATACTTCAATAATCCATTTACATAACTGATGACGATGATTATAAGAAAAATTTTGGAGTAAAACATGTTCGTTCATCTCTTTATTATCAAACATTATTCCAATTTTTTGACATATTTGATTTGTAACAGTTGTTTTAATATTTTTGTTCAGTAATTCATGCGAATATTGTCTAATTATTTTTTCTGAAATCTTACAAATACTAATAACATCTTTTGATGGTATTTTAAATGGTCCTCTATTTTTTATTAGAGATAATAGAGGCATGGTTTCTCGTGATTCATCTGAAATTAACTGGTTTTGGCATACAGAACAGAATATGATTTTAGAAACTCTGTGTGAAACATAACCAGCTATGTACAAAACGATATTTTCGACGAATGGCGTTAGTTCCCAACAATAACGAATATAATCATGATCTGAAATATCAGGATTTTCAGTAGCTCGAAGCAAATCTGCATGCCCAATTTGATCGTGACAATTTTTAGTGTTAGATGATACATGTAAAATATCTACATTGTCAAAAGCACAATTACCATTTTCAAATTGTTTTAACTCGTGCTTTACTAATAGACGCTTATACGCACTTTTAAATTGTAAAACATTTGGATTATTATTGAAACCTCCACGACTTCTGATGGCGCTAAAAAATGTTTCAATATAATCCTGAGACAACTTATAAGTTAATAAATAACTCATCCCTTCCTGTTTTAATTTATCATAAAGAGGAAATATATTCCTTAAAGCTATAATCATTCCAATGAATCCAGTTTTTCGTTGAGAATTAATTAAAGGTGTCCCCTTGTCATTACATAAATTAATAATATAGTTTTCAAATTTCAGAACATGCTCTTTCATTTTGGAATAGGTATCATCAGTCAGCGGGGTATTAAATTCTCCTTTAGAAAATTTATTTTTACAATTTAGCATATCACCCATATTGTTAAAATTTAGGCAAAATAAAGCTGTTTCTGAACTGTCTTGAAAGTCTTTTTGGATTTCTGTATCATCTATCATTTGTAAAAAGTTTAAAGCTTTTGAGACACTTTCGCTAAGTGTTTGTATGGCTAATTTTACATTCATTTTGTTATTTTGATAATGAACGTGTTCTTTAGTCAACTTATTTGCTACTCTTAATCCTTCTTTGCATTGTAAATCGTGCAATTTCTCTATGTATGACCATGAAATAGATTTATTGTCAACAGTTTTTATTATTTTGTGATCTCCTGAAGTATTCCGAATTAATTTAATCATGTGACAAAAATCATAAAATATGTAACATTTTTCAGATGTCGCCGGATTTGTAAAGTAAGGTTTAAAATTCGGTCCAAAATTCAAATTAGCACCTAAAGAATTGCACATACTTATATTCGATGCAGCTCCATCGAAAGTTATTGAGTAAACTTTGCAATTAGCTTTTTGTAATAATTCGGATGCCAATCTCAAAATACTTGCGCGCTCTTCAGCATTCAATGATCTAACTAAAAAATAACCAATTGGAATTTTCCAGTTTTCATTCAAGGAAACAGCTATTAAAACCAATGCATTTTTTGTCGTTATTGCACTAAGTTCACTATACATTCAATTTTTCTATTAACTGCAATAATCTCTGAGTCTCAATAATTACTGTTCAAAATGTAAAGTCTCATATATACACAATTAAATCTATGTGATCACATATCTAAAAACAAAGTGATCACACATGCATATTGATTCAGATAAAATCAATATAATATAATAATGTTAACAAAAACAAAACATTGTCAACCAACGTGTTGAATGTTGACAGATTGGCTGAAGATGATTGGCCGTAGCCGATTGAAACGTCGCAACCTTTTAAACAAGCAATAAAAAGATTTTTTACTATGAACAACTTCGACGAATTATTTTTAATATATATATATATATATATATATATATATATAATATATATATATATATATATATATATATATATATATATATATATATATATACATGTACATGTATAGGTGTTGCGAGGACCGAAGTAGTTGGAAGATATACTATATACCACAGTGCACTATGAATTGTACAATCATACTAATAGCGTGCTGTTTACTGAAACTTCGCAAGTATTTTTTACACAGTCCAATGAACTATTCCGATCTCAAAATATTAATAGATAAATCGGTGTTCATTGAAATATCCAGCCTAACCTATAATTATAACCTGCCGTGATTTTGGATAAAATTGTTATATGATTTATTCAGAAAATAATATAGCTTTAAGAGAATTAAATCACGACCAAAGTTACTCCTTATTCACCGAAATTGAATGAAGAGTTCGTTTGTGGGAACAAAATAAATATATCGTAAAATATTTGCTCTTTCAATCGAACAGTATCTTCGAATTCGTAAGATTACGGCAAAAAAAAAAACGGGAACCAAAGTCAGTCCAAAATTATAGATCTAGTATTACCACGGGAATATTTTTCTTGCTCAACCTTAAAAAAAGTACTACTTTATTCGTAGATATTTATAATTTTTCAATCCTGTAAATACAGTTGATCCAATAATATGTTCACATATTATTAACTTAAGCTTAACGGAATTTAGTATTTATCGCAGTATTATTCAAAGGCTTTCCTTCCAAATGATAACATTTTCTGCTCCAACCGCAAAGAGAAAAAATTTTCTTAATTTGAGTAAACACGTTTGTTTGACGGTCAATTTATTGGGTTCAAGTAAATTGCGCTGAAAAAACGAAACAATTATTGACTGAAATATATCATTTACTTGGCTCTTACGTACATATTTACTTGTCAATATGAAATGTCATTCGAGTTGATCAAATAATATACTTGGGACAAGTAAACTGATTTATTTGGTTCACCCTTCTATTCAATTTCAGGTTTTATCGATCTAAGTTCCAAATATGTTTGTATGAAGCAAATATTAATTAATGACGAAGTTTCTCGGTGTCCTCAGGTCAATTGTTTGCGGAATAAAAACCAAACATGTGTTTACGCTTCGGCCTATTGGGGGGGGGGGGGGGGGGGGGTGCTCCTCGGAACTATTTATTGCCACCGAAAAATAAAATAAACAAAAATTGTACAGCCATAATTAAGAATGTGAATAATTAAACAGTCAAACAGTCACCTTATTATAGAATATCGAGACATACCGAAGTACACTAAAAGAAAGGAAACTATCAGAAGAAAAAAGAAAAGAAAATTTGCATTGAATTACATAGCAAACAGAAAAATGGGTGAAATTTGAGTCAATCCGTTGGACAGTAGAAAAAAGCAAGCAATCGCCGAGTCGTCATCTGTGATAAAGTAAAGATATTAAGTGGCTCGGTTCAGATAAAAGTAAAGAAAAACTTACTAAAAAAAAACAAAGGAATTAAAGATTCATATTTTATCCGGTTCTTTCGGAACCATGATAGCAAGTGAACCACGATTGCAAATGAGAAAAACTGGTAGCAGTGATAGGCAGTAGGTGGTCACAGTAAGGAAAATGGCGAGCGAAAGAGACCATGGAAAGAATACTAGGATGACGACACAATAAGACGACGAATCACAAAGTGAAGCTAGACAATCAGTAAATAGGGAGAAGCATCGACTGGAGACATGGCGCTAGCATCTACCCTTCGAAGTTAAATACCTCCACCGCGAAAAAAGAAACTAACTACTTATTCCTAATCAAACTGTAACAAACGTTACTAATTGTAAGATTGTCGGTATCAGATCTTATATTGAAGGAGTTGTAATCTCCGATAATGCTACACATTTCTAAAATCAATCTTTTTCTATAATCATTCTCGCGGTGGAGGACACTAACTTCTGTAAAATTAAAATTATGATTACTATCTATTCTATGCTTTATCCGTCAACCAAAGTTAACCAGTTTTAATTAATCAGTCAGTTTGGATGCTATTGAATTTATAACGTCTGTTAACGACAATTCTCTTCGTTCCCATGTTTCGCAAAAGTATTGCTAGTTCGGGAATTTGTTTGTTCTCCTCAGTCCATAGCCCATTTGTGATTTCATCCGTGATACCTTGAAAATCTTGAAAGTTCGAACTCAGTGATCCAAAGTCTTCCATTACTGCATCTTCTGCTACGAGAAGGTATAAAGTTCGAAACGCTGCGTTGGTTTTCGATCTATCTTTGAATTTCTTTAGGTTCAGTTTGAATACTCTGTCTTTCAGGCTGTTCAATAGACGGTGGATTTTTGTGTTCCCAATTTCTCTTCGAGCTACGAGCACCTTGTGTAACCTCTTCTCGTGATGTTCGATTGCTTTCATCCATTCGCGAAGCTGCTCGGACGTTCTAAATATTGGAACTTTGTAAGTCTTTTCGTCAATATCGACTTCAAGAAACTCTTTTACCTCATTGCTGTTAGGGATTCGATCTTCAAGCGAATCATCCGATAAGATTAACACGATAGATTGGTCTTATTGGGTACGAAGGTCAGTGTCGACAAAAAAAATTATTTATAAAAACAAAACGTTTCGGCAAAGTCATGGCCAGCCATCCTCAGTTCTGTAAACAATATTACAAACAAAAACTTATTCTCTATGTATATTCTAATATTTAAAACTGTGAACGGCTAAAACAATTTTCACACGGGTAAAGAATTAAAACGATAAAACTGTTCAGACATAATTCGTTGAATTTTTGGAGGTTTTTGGGACCCCACTTCACATTGAGAATTGAAAATTCATAATAAATTTAAATTTCAGTTATTAAAAATTATTTTTAATGTAATATCGGTCAACAAATAAACACAATTTGCAACTGTTTTTTTTTTTTTCTTTTTAAAAATTTTAGATGATAGTCAATTTTGCTTACGAGTTCTTATCTTCTATCGCGCGTCAAGATGTTGTTTGAACGCGTTTAATTAATCACAATCTTAATTATGGCTGTACAATTTTTGTTTATTTTATTTTTCGGTGGTGATAAATAGTTCTGAGGAGGGGCCCCCCCTCCCCCACTATAGCCCAAACGTAAACACATGTTTGGTTTTTATTCCACAAGCATTTGATCTGAGTAAATATTCATTACTATATTTGGTAGTGACATTTTCTCAAGATAAAGTATCATTTTTCCAAATAAATTATATTCGCATCGTCAATTTTACCCTAATTAAACAATGAAAGTTTAGTTGAAAAATCCAATATAGTTGAGTAAACTTAATAGTGTGGTTGAGTTGGGTAAACCATTTAGTTGAGGAAGCTAATCGAATTAACTAACGTGTTTTTCATGAAATAAATGGTATTATAATTGACAATTCGGATTCGATTGAGTATAATAATGATTCAGTTGATTCAGCAATATTGGTCTGCAATACCAACTGCGATATGTCTAATTATTTGGTTACTTCAAAGTTTTCTTTCTAAGATATTGATCTTGCAGTTTTTTCATTTCTATTGAATATTTGCTTATTTAAAACGAGTTTCAATTTCATAAAAAAACATCTTTCTGTTTGGACTGCATTAGTATTTACCTAAATCAAGTAAATGTCTTGTAAGACTACGACCGCACGATCTGAATGAAATAACATTCACCGAAAATCAGTGAAATTTTTTCTCAGTGCATAAAACCAGCCTTTACTTTCCATATTATATATCGTTAATATACAAACTGAGTTGAAATATTGAATTTAGGTCTGCCTACAGAATTGCTGAAGAAGATTAAATAAAACTCGTCTGCTACATTGATTTTCGGTACAATTATTAATTTGATGACCTCATTTGAATCGTGGAAAGCAGGAAGAAAGACGAAAAAATGAAAATGTGCAGAGGATAAAATGGAAGCATTTCAACATTCAAGAAAATAATGCAAGAAATTTAGAGAAACCGAAAAGACAGAGACAGAATGAGCGAAATCGGATAAAAAATCGATCGTAGCAATGAATAAAACTAAGTTACGAATATGAGGTAACGTAATGACAGTGTATACAGTAATGTAATAACATAACTCGTCCAACCCAAGATAGCAATCTTTCCTTCAAATGACGTAAAAAATAGAGTAAAAAAAGTTTAATGATGGCAACGATGGTTTCAAAAACTTTTTAGCCAAGAGTCTTCTGAATAAAATGAGCCGTTATCGATTAAAGTCGTTCGAATCTACCATCACTCCAAACCATCTGTGATAAGTTTTCAAGACGATGTAACAAATCAGCTATTCCATTAATTACTGATTATTATCTTGTACCGCGCTTGATCACCAAATTGCACGCACTTTGACGATCGTCTGATCTTTCACTATCATAGCTAGCTTATGGGGTTACATGGGTTTACTAGGGTAAAAAAATGTATATTTTCAACAATTTTTTTTTTATATAAAAAATAATATATTTTATTCAAACTTTTCACTGTCTTAAGAATATATCGCGTGACTAATGCCAAAAGGGCGTATAAAAATTGTACGCCCTTTTGGCTTTTCAAAACCAAAAGGGCGTATAATTTTTTTTTTTGTGCCAATCGTTTTGTCAATATATTCTAAGCCTAAAAATGAAAAAAAAATTTTCAAAGCCAAAAGGGCGTATATCTCAAGTTATAAAGCCAAAAGGGCGTATTATTTTTTTGATAATAATTTCTAATTTATTCCTTACTCAATAATATGCAATTTTTATTCAAAATTTTGAAAAATCTTGATTTTTTTTATACGCCCTTTTGGCGTTAGTACATCTAAAAATTTTTTTTTGCAGATCTTTACGTTTCGAGTGATTTTAAGTCGAATGACAAAAAAAAATTTTTTTATACGCCCTTTTGGCATGGATCCCTATCTAACTGCTGTAGTACGCCCTTTTGGCATTAGTCACGCGATATTTAAACAAGAATTTCTGCAATTTTCAAAGGAAAATATTCAAAACTCCGCCATTGCGACGTAATTTCCGGTGACCCCTCGGAAAAAAGTTGCGTCAGCGTTGACAGTAGAACTCATGAGCGGATCATCTGAAGTGAAAAAAAATAATTTGTGTTTCAGTAAAGACCATAAACTAGAATTTGGACGAAGGAAAAACAAATGTGAAAATCGGATTTTTGGAAGACCTTTTCACAAAATAATGCAAATTTTGGTAAAATTTGCTCTAAATTTTTTTTTTTTCAAATAGTTGTGATTGAAAAAGAAAAAGATCCTTCGTCCAAGTTCTCGTGAATTGTATCTCGAAGATCTGTGTCAAATTTCATTCAGATCGGTTGAATAGTTTTCCAGAACTTTTGACAACCGACTTTGGAAACACAGTTTCGAGAAAAACGCATTTAAAGATTTGAGTAACAGTAAAACTAGAAAACAAATTTTTTTTTGTCACTTACATTGAATCGTCGTTTCCTGGGCCATATAGTGAAGAACCTGCAGCAGTTGCAATGTCCAGGGCATCCTTTTGCTCGTGTCGATAACGAATCCTGGCTTCGTGAGTCTCGCTTGCCGATTTTTTTCGGTTGCACACACACGGTTTTCATCCGAATTTCGGGCATATTCGTGGGAATTTCGGCCAAGTTTTAAGTCCATACCGTGCATAAATAATAATAAAGCTGATATTCCTTCATTAAAAGTGCAAGCAGCGACCAATGCAGCAATATTAACGATCTTTAAACCAGCAGGAAGTATTTTGGGAGTAATCTTCCAGAATAACTAGTTCAAGCTTTCATTATTATTTTGTGTGAAACCCCCAACACACCGCTCCAGAAGCTCATCCTTACTGAGATCTTCATAGATAGGTTTCATTGCAGTCAAAACATCATCTGGTAATGGAGTATAATCATGTTTGAATGATGAAAGAGTCTTCGTAGGCGATGCTCGCTGCCAGGCGCACCAAGAGTCTGGTCCTTTCAGGCAATTTCCGTGTTGAGGGTTTTTGTCTGTAGAGCTGTAGTGATAATAAGTAGCCCATATAGTGTCTTTCATTTTTTCCGCTGACTCACAATTTCTTCTTATTGCCAAACCATAATAAACAGTTAACTTGTCTATTAATTTACTAGTCAGTTTACCTTTGCCAGAAAGAGTTTTTTTTTTTAGTTTCTTTACCTTTGACTAGTTTTTCCTCAACTGTTTTGTTGACTAACTCACATAAACGGGTACCCATCCTCTTCTGCACATGTCCAACGCATTCTTTTTTCTTGATAACAAAATCTTCACCGTAAGGTTGGGCTTTGCGAATACCAGAGTATGTTTTTGAACCCCCAACTCCTATGTAGTTTACGTACCTCAGGCCATATTTTACAATAGAGCGTTTAAACATTTCAACAATCGAAGATACTTCCATGTTCCCAGATGCTCCAGTGTGATTTGTTGCGATATGTTCTTCTTTCCACTCTTCATACTCTGCCGTGTTCAATTTTTTTTTCCAAGACTCACATAATTTACAGTAAGAGCATTTTACAAGCATATCCAAGACTTTTCCCGAATAATATCCGATTAGTAAACTCACACCATATAGTGATGCAAAGCCACGCTTCTTCCAGGTACCGTCACCGGAAACACTCACATCTGTCGCATCTTCAACGTCGTTTTCAAAACTCGTTAATTGCTTTTCTTGTTCAGCGGCAGAGGAGAATGGTGTTGGAGCAATTGTCCCAATACACTCATGTATTTTATCAATATAACAATCGTATGTTGATTGGTTTAAAAATGAACTGCTTAAATCCATCAAGCCGCAAAATTTCTTGCATCCTGCAAGCCCCAAGCTCAATATTCGCATAGCAAAAATGAACAGGCGATTTAATTCATACATTTTTCCGATTTGCTTACATGATAAAATATATTTCGGATCACATGGTTCACATGCTACCACAATTTTGAATCCCAGACCGAATTTCGAGCATTGTTTAAAATCTAATTTTCCATTACACAATTTTTCTTCATCTTTATTTTTAATGATGTTAGAACACCGCACAAAAGACGAGAGTGTTGAAAAAACTAAGGCAAAGTCTATAATTGAATATTGGAGCGTGTCTTCCTCTGGCACGTGGTCTTTATCGTGACCTTTTAATTATTTTACTGACGTGCTCGTGAAGGAATCATCATCAATTTCCGGATTTTTAGGATTGAATGATTGTCTCCTTTTCCTTGATCTATCTTTTCTACGAGCCCCGTCCGCTAACGGATTTCTCGAAACTTTAGGCATTTTGTAATAAATTCTGCAACGGACGCTTTGGATAACCCCAAATAAACCTCGTGATTCAAGAAGTAATTACCAACTAAAATATTTCAAACTAGTTGCCCTTAGAAAGTGAAAGTAATGGACAATAAAGACAGAAAAAACAAAAGACGAGCAGCTGCTCCGATACACCTGCGTTACGCAGAGTCCACCTGACTTTGAGCGCGCACCTTCCGAAGGCTGTATCTCCGAAACTTTTATTCGGATCGACTTCAAAATTCAGGATAATATTCTCGAGATGTTGTAGAAATTAATAAGACAATAAAAAAAAATTCGATTTTTTGAAGCTGTGAAACCCCTTATACTAAACGATGGGTGGATTTGCATGCTAATATTTTGAAAGACGAAACGCGTAGAGTCGATAGGTACCGTTTAATAATGTTTTCAACTTATCGACCAACCCCTTAACTTGGGTACATGAACTTAAGCTAGGGTCTGAACAAGCTTAAGCCCTTGAAAAATACGTCTATTCATTCAATTCTTGTTCGTTCTGACAGAAAACTCTAGTTTGGTGTCTCTAATCAAAGAGTCAACATTTCATTGTGTAAAAAACTCAATCCAAGTGGTGTTCAAATTATCGAGAAATGATGTGAACTGCAATGGGTATTACAATTTCATTGTAAAAATTTTCGGCAATTTACGAAATTTGTTTTCACACATTTTGTACTGTCTTTTGTCTTGTGGAGTAAAACTATTATATGAGTTTTTCTGTACATAGAGTTTCTACCTGTTAGTTTATCAATAACGAATTGTTCAGATACCTTTGTTAAATTACGGTTCCCAATGTCTTGGGGTTAATCTTCAGCTCTTTTTCCTGTGAATTTTTCGAAGATTCTTGTTAATACTTCTTCTGTGATGTTTCTTGTAGGTTTAGTATCTTGCGTTGTTGAAATTTCTTTGCATTGTGTTTCTTCCAGCAAGTAATCATTACATATTGTATTATATTTCCATCTTCATCTTTATGTTGCTGTAAAATATCACCGGGCTAACTAATCCATATTCTTCATATTTGTCCTCTTTTTTGTAAGGTAGATTTTATTTTCTGTTATCCTTTCGTAGTTTTGAGTTTGTCATGATGTTTCATTAGCTGCAGCTGGTCTGGGACTAGAAAGCAGCAACTCTCCGGTGTAGTGATTGAGGTGAGGGTGATTATACTTATTTTTGAATCGTCAGCCGAAGCCTTGACAGTAACTCCATATTTTCGAAAAGCATTGCATTTCATAGAAATAAAATAATCGATATTGAGCTACTGGTTAAATAATAGATCTACTCACTACAGAAGAAGATGTGTCAAGTTATTTCACTCAATCAATTTCAGTGTTACGAAAGCTTTTACTACACATGTGACCAACATTTAGTGACCTCAAACAATTTGTACGATTTTTATCGATTTTAGGACATAACGTCATAGCTATCCCATTTTCAGTCAAGTTTACCGAATATGGCTGTTACTCTTGTGTAATAATCATGGAGTTATACTTGAATTTTCTATTGTAGGTGCAGGTATAAATGATACAAACGCACGCCAGGTGAATTCAGTAGTCTCTCTTGTATTGATTACTGCTCACTTGTCACATAATTGATGGTTCACCAATTAGTGGGGAATTTATGTTTCAAAATGGATATTGTATAATCTAGTCGTAACTCTAGTTGTAAATCAAATGGTATTGTAATTATCGAGTGCGAAATCAGATGTGTGTTTTGCCGTGGAATTACTCTACGTTGAACCGCGAAGTAGAGAAGGGGCAAGTAAGCATTTCATTAACAGACAAAAAAGTTGAACAAAAGTCTGCATATAAAATCAAATGTCGACTGATTCCGTTTGAATACTTTGAGAGTCAAATTACTGATTTCAGTTTCCTTTTGTTAGTGAGAAAATTATCACTACACTAAAGGTTGATTGCTTACTACGATCGAAACAATTTTTCATTTTTATATCGCCATTGCGAATTATAGCCGTTACAAATTGGCCAATCCGGTAGAGTACGCTGCCCCGTTCTCATTGCGTTCTGAGCTCTCAGATGCTACTGGATCTGTCAATTTCAAACGACTGTAATTTGCAAACAATAAATTTCCAATGAAATTTGAAATATGATTCAGTTACAGATTTTCCCGAGGAATGCATTGGCAGCATATCGGGCGATAGTCCTGAGTCACCCTGTATATTGTACCTATACGACATTGAGAGTATGGAAAGATGCGCAGCTTTTGACCACCAAATGTGATTTGGATGATGGTTACGTGCAATTTGAAAATTGTCGCGACAGGAACGCGACATCTAGTCGTCGAAATCTTGGGACACATTCATCCCTTAAAAACAAAAAAAAAATAAAAATTCATGAATAAGACCTTCACACCAAATTGGGGAATGCAATCTGGCAATTTGAAGCAAAAAAAAAAAACGAATTTTGACAGTTTATGAAAAAATTAAAAATTTGAAATCTTTTTAACTATTAAAATAATTGAATACTACTTTCTTCGTCGATGTTGGCATTTTTTAAATTGAAACGAAATGATAATCAAAGGACCTTAAACTATGAGGCATAAATTTTTCAGGTTGTAGTCTCGATGGAATGCACATCTTGGTTTGTTTTTAATAACTGAGAAAGTGATACCGAAACGCTAAATCCGCGGACATTTAGTAGAAAAATTTGATTGAAAACTTGAACAGATTTTGAGTTAGATTCAACTGATACGTAGTCCAACGACGTGAAAATGAATAGTATATTGTGTGACAAGGGACGAAAGTTAGCGATTGTGACTAGCGTGAAGTTTGCACCTAATCGGAGGGAGAGCGGTAATCGCACAAGTTGCAATCGTCAATTATTGTCAGGTTTGACGTGGAATCGCCCATATCCGTTATACTGACTCTGGCCCTCCACGAATTTTGGGAATCGACGAATAAAAGTACCGAAGATCAAAGAGTCGCTTATATTAAACATGCTCAAGCTGACAGCCGAATAAAAATAATTCAATTTACGAGCGTGATACTTTTTACTACAGGAAGTTTGATGTTAACTTTTTACATAGATCTAAACAGACTTACACCTATCGTTGTAATGAGAGCCAATTTACTGAGACCACCGAAATGCATATTGCGTGTAAGCTACTGGTTATTCAATTTTTTAATTTTTCTTTCGCGGTAAAAAATATCTAGTTGCATCATACACGTATACATATTTAATTGTTGGTCTTTGAAGTAGTATGAGTCGAGCGGCTCTTAGATGCCTACACATCGCAATGTTCATGTAAGTAGCGGCGGTTTTTTTTTTTTTTAAAGATAGTACAAGTTATTTTGAATGAAAAGATATTAAACATGAAACAAGATGTTGAACGTGTAAAAAAGATTAAAGACTGAAGAAATCGAAATAATGTACATATGTATACACATATATGGGATATTCTATGTCAACTCGCCGGACTATTGACCTGACCCCTTCCGATTTTGATGTCCAATTTATTTTGGGTTCTGTTTGGCCCAAAATACGACTTCAAATTTTTGGAAATTGTTATTTCATTTTTAAGGGGTTGCACGAGCTCAAAAATCATAAAATTGTGAGAAAACATGAAGAGGGATCGTTTTTAAATTGATGATTTTTTTTTTCACAGAAACTAGAACCCAAAACATAATTTTTCGACCCAGTCCGAAAGTGGGCCGAGAACTAGCATTGTTGATTTTTTTTTCAGGAATATTTTGTTTTATTTTGCGGACGAAGAACAAAAAAAATAGTTTTTTCTTGTGAAACTTGTTTTTTTTTTTTTCTTAGATTAAAAGTAGACATAAAATAGTAATTTAGTAGAACGTAGAGCTTCTTCGAGAATTTTCGGGCCTCTTTCCTTATTTTCTGAACAATTTTTTTTTTATTTTTGTCCGCAAAATAAAATGAAATTTTCTGGAAAAAAAAATCAACAATGCTAGTTCTCGTCCCACTTTCGGACTGGGACAAAAAATTATGTTTTCGGTCCTAGTTTCTGTGAAAAAAAAATCATCAATTTAAAAACGATCACTCTTCGTGTTTTCTCACAATTTTATGATTTTTGAGCACGTGCAACCCCTTAAAAATAAAATAAATATTTCCAAAAATTTGAGGTCGTATTTGGGCCAAACAGAACCCAAAATAAATTGGACATCAGAATCGGAAGGGGTCAGGCCAATGGCCCGGCGAATTGACATGGAATGCCCCTTATGTATTTCTTATCTTACCATTTTTCGCTATTTTTTTTTTATTGCGATTGGTTTAAAATGAGTATGAGCGTTTCATAAATGAGAATTGGGTGTTTGGTACATCACGGTACCAGCTAGGGGTTAAATTGACAGAATAGCTTAGATGTAAGACTTAAAAAATCACGGCAATACTGTTCATAAATTAATGCCGCAGTTACTATTATTTCAGCGAGATATAAGTTGAATGAATTAGATCGGTAACAATCAGTGCGGTAATCTCTTTATTTTTGTCATAAAAAGGGCCATAACAATTCCCTTGAACGCAGAATATTCCTCATAACTTGTGTCCGGTAACGCAGTGACGCGTTTTCGCAATAAATGCGGGTCGATTTTTGAAGAGTCAACTCAGTTTCACTTAGAAAGCGTAAAAAAATCTACCAACCCGTTTCTCGTAAACCGTAAGGCCTAGAGGCCTAAGAGTTGGAGCAATATTTTTAACCCTAGAAAACTAATGAATAAATACTCCTCAGAGTAAATTCGGAAAAATCCTTTAGCAGTAACGTGACGTAATAGTTAGGGAGATAGATACGAGGGGGAAGGTAAACTGGCCAAAAACGGCGTAGCGCAATGTTTGAACGGTGCCTATGCAAACAGACGGATTTCAGCGAGTGTCGCGTGGGGGGCCCCGGGGCCCCGTGTTAGGCGACGCGACGTGGGCCCGGCGGTACGTGCGTGGAGGAGTGAGTGCGCTCACGTGGTATTGTGTATCCACGGTTTGCCGTGTAGCCTGCGGAGTCAGAGGTCCTGTTGACGAGCCGGGGAAGGGCGTCGCGTCGTCGGGGGTTACGGGCGGCGTCGAGCCTCGCAACGCACGGAGTAACTCATTCACTCATTGACTCGCGTACGCCCGTAAGTTCGTACCCGCGTTAGTTCCCGGCGGACGTTCGCACGTCCGTACGTTACGCGACAAACGCTGTCTGTCTTTCGGCTCGGAAACGACGTCGCTCATCCTCCTCGCCTCTCTCGGTGCCCCGGGCCGATCGCTATTCCGCAGCCGGTTTCGGTTCGCGTTTTGCTGCGCTACCCTACCCGCTTGTCTATTTCCCTCCGTCGGGGGCGGAGGAGGGGGCGGAGGAGGTGGGGTGGGGAAGGGAAGGAGGAGGTTGAGGAGGCGGAGGAGGAGGTGGAGCGTCATTGAGGGAAGCCCTTTTTAAGATCCCTGGATACAGAGATGCCACCGCCGCCACCGCCGCTCGGCTACGTCGGCTACGTCCTTTGCGCCATCCTCGCTGCCGCGTGGAGCGGCCCCCTGATTACCTTCACTCAGGGAAAACCCCTGCAGGTGAAACCGGGTGAGTTACACGCGTCATTCTAATTATACTCTCACCGTCGCTCTGTCTCTCTTATGTAATACGTGGGCTGCGGCGCGGTAGGGTTTCCAAATCATCCCCTCGCCTTTGTCCATCCCTTGTGAGTACAGTTTTAGAAATTTCTACACGCGATTATAAGTTTTCGGTAAAGATGTGTACGCGGGTTGGCCAATTCTGTCCGGTTGAGACCAGACACGAACTGTCGATAAGCGAAGTATTTCAAGGTTATGTTCACTTACATGCAGATCCGCCACATTTTGGCTATCTCAAATTTTCAATGCAATATAACTTCGAAATGCCTGCGAATTTTGATACCTACCGGCTGGTCGAAACTTTGTTGGTCAACCTGACAGGCAGACGAAAAACTCAGTACGAATGAATCGACTCTACCAATGGAATCACATGATTTGGCGCATGCGCATTGGGGTGTTCAATTTTCCGAGACTGTCGTGTATGTATCGCCCGCATTACTCTGTAAGCGACCGGGAAAAATCATTTCCGGAATCTAATCTTGTTGAATAATCTCTCCGCAATTGTAGATCATTTTTCTTTTTTACGGGTAAATTGAAAATTTACACGCTTCATTTGAATACACTTTTTTCACAATCTTGCAATATATCGTGATAAATAATGTTTGCTTGTATTCAGCAATTTCGCTTTAGGTTTGCACTAAGAAAACACCGTTTATTTAGGCGCATGATTATTTCACTTGTAAAACCAAAGGGCACAAGAAGTACACATGCCAAGAAAAAAATCCAATGCTTTATTCGAATATTTATAAAAGACATTTTTCCAAGGGTAAATATTATTTTTCTTGAAACGGAAGTCCCAATTGGTATGAATCGAGGAAATTCAAACGAAAATTCGTATGGCACGGATGTTGACATTATTATAGAAATAAGTATGCTGAAAAACAATATTTTTATTGGGATAATATTTCTCTATAACAATTGAAATTAGATCAACGATTACGTCATTTATATGATCTGTCGACTAATTGTAAGGTGAATTTGAGAAAATATAAGCTTGTTCATTCCCTGATTATTTCGGTACCCAGGAAAATTAGATTTTTCAAATAATAATTATTATCTAAGTTTTTATTTGAGCCATGTAGCAAAATCAACTCGTGTCGGTCTCATTTTTTTGTTCGATACATTACTGTGTATACATTCGTTGTATTTTTATACTGTATAATAATTCGTATAGTGAGTATAAATAAGTGAATCTGTGGCTGTAAGAGTTTCTTTTTCTATGGATGTGTCGAATCGTCCACTCAACCAGAGACGATCGCACTTTGGTACTTGGAAATTTTGTTATTACTTTCGTTAGTGTCTCTCGTGTTACCTGTATAGGTTCCAGGCTGAATACCTTAATCCGCTCCCAATACCGGTACCGCATCTATTATTCATCAATTTATTTCTCTTGATCCCGGGCCACACAGAGCCTTCGTCGATACGCTTGAATGAAACTCAGTTGCGCCGTTAAAATTGAATTTTCTCACCCGGAGGCGCGTGCCAAGAAAAAGTAGAAAAGTGAAGTGCCTTCGACGCCGACCTCCGGGCTCTTCGCCCTCGAAGATCTGCCTTGCGCGAAGGACAACGAAAAGAGAGTTTCATTCAGTCTTGCCCTGGAAACTCATCGCTTTTTGCCTTCGATATTAGAAAAATACGCAGTCGGCCATATCGCAATCGTGTTCTGTAAAACAAAGTTATTCATATATTCGTCAAACAATCACTGAATTTAAGGGGAGAAATAAGTTAGGACTACGTTTTTTAACGATGTTCATAAATTTTTTTTTGACAAGAAAGTAACGTACATAATTTATTGAAAGATTGACGACAATTTATCCATATATTCAAGTGAATATCGTACTTTTTTTCAAGTATTTGTTCGGAAAATATGGAATATATCAGCTGCCAACAATCTGAGGTCACCATCAGAAGCTGATTCTTTAAATTCTGGAGGCCACAGTTTTCATCCGAAATGAAAAGGATTTCAAATTTACTTTAAGGAGATGTCTTTCTTCTATATGAACTGAAATTCCGAGTAATACCATTGTTTAAAGTATTTTTTGATCGCAAAAAAAAATTATAAGAAAATGACAAAAAATTATGCTCCTGTGTTTAAACATCTCTAAATAATGCAATTTCGAATTTTTTCGGCGGAAGTTTGGTTCATATAAAAGAAAGACATGTCCTTGAAGTAAATAATTTCAGATGAAAACTGTATGTGGCCGCCAGAATTTACACAAGCACCTACATCTGATGCTGACCTCCGATGGGTGGCAGCTGATATCTTCCATATTTTCCGAGGACCTACTTAAAAAAAATTACGATATTTATTTGAATATGTGTATAAAATGTTTTCAAAGTTTCAATAAATTATATACACTCCTTTCTTGCCAAAAAAATTCATCAAGATCACTAAAAACGTAGTCCTAAACCTATTTCGTCCCTTGAGGAAGTGATTCAAGCTGCATTACCAGTCACCATTTTTACCAGCGACGCGATTTCAGTTTCAAGTTTCTGTTTCAAGATGATCGTCGTTGTTCTGATTTCAGGAAATTTTTACGATACTTATATATTGAAAAATTAAAAGAAACTCGTGGGTATAAACGGTCCTGTTATATAGTCTTATTATTAAAAACTTATACAGTCATCAACGATATTTTCAGGATAAAGAGTCATAAAAAACCACAATCAATTGAAGATATGTGAGTTTCCAGCGTATAATTTAATACCACCAAACATGTATTCCTTTCACATTGATTTGCCAAAATGATGGTCATGAGGTCGAGTGGATAAATTTCATCGAATCCAAGGAATGTCAAAACAATAATATGGCAAAATGATTGAGGTCTTAAAAGCGCGACTGATGTTATTCACGATAAATGTAATTCAACAAGTTACCGTGATTCAGAAATAATATTCGTACTCGTTCAATTTCAACTGCGATCACATTGTTAGTAGACAATGTCGGAGAAATCAGATTATTCTACTACTTTTGCGCCGATGAATCCTTACAGTTTGTGTGATTCTAATGGAAAATAACTCATTTAATTTATTAATGAATTTCACGTAAATCGTGTGACAATGAAACAGGCCGCACTTCTTTAGCATGTCATTTGGTAAGGAAAATAGCAAAATCTAATTGTAAGTCAAATGATTCTTGGGGAATTCATTCGCGAAGAAAATTTTTTTTTTTTCGTCAGAATCGGCCAAGCAGCAAAGGTTATGTTGTAAAAAAAAATTGTAGAACAAGCTAATTTCTCCGCTGTTGTTAACATAATGAGGTGATTACAGTTAACATTCATATGTCCAACATCTTTTTCTATACTACGAGGACTTTTGCAATTAGATATAACTAGATTAACTTCAGTTGCACGTTTCGACAGATTTTTTTTTCAAGAATTTTGTATTTGCGACAATCGAATAATTTTGCCAAAAATTTGAAGCATGATCCGTTCATTTCTTTACAGCTATTATTTATTACTAATGATGATTGAACTAAAGTGAATTTGATAAGGACTGATTTCAATTATTTCAGACAATACTTGATCCGTTTGACAAAATTGACTTCCCGTACCGATCTTATTGAATTATGAGACGAAAGGAAAGAGAAATTGAACAGGCCATTCGTCGGTTCTTCTTTCTCATTGATTTCCACTTCATTCTTCGATGACCCCTTTTTTCACTCTCCGTTTGTCGTCTATTCTGTATTTGCATTTAGTAACAACTTCCGGTACACAGAGAGTATTCTACCTCGCGTATAATAACATGCATAATATTGTAGGTGTATATTCGGCGGTTGCACGCTATCTTAGCCCTATCCAAACGCGTGGGATTAACATAACAACGGGACGATGGCTCCGAGGCGCACACTCGAGTTCGTGATGTACAACAGTGTACCTAAGTTACACGGCCAAGTTCAATGCCATAGACGGTTAATACACGTTCGTGGATACCGTCTACATCAATTCTCCTCCACTCCGCTTCTAATTTCTTTCGTTCGTTTGTACGCGTATTTTTATTTTTCCCTTAATTTTTTTCTTTTTTTTGCCTGCTTTCTAAGTTCTTCACTCACCTGCATTCATTCCTTTTTCCAATGGCATGGGAGGGGCTTCTCATCGAATACTTACTATCACGCGTGCTTACTTTTTCGACAATGAAAGTACTGTACAATACGCACAGCTATAACAGTTGTTCCACTCACATTATTATTATCGTATTCGTTTCCTCGCTTCTTCCTTACGTTTGTTGAGGCTTGCCGACTCCTTACTTACCGGAGATTTCTGCAGCTACCCGAATCGGTCTGGCTTCAAATGAATAATTTCAATCCATCAACTTTGATATCTAGTGTATCAAGTGATTTTCCTTGATTTCTAATTTTATCCTTGGCTTACAACGAAGCATTTTAGGAAAATTTCACTTATTTCCTGTTGGACGGAATCATAAAAAAACAACAACCGATCACTCATAGAAATCAAAGGAAATTGCCTTCAACCTTTGAAGTAGTATCAGGATTCGTTTGAAGTGGCTTGAAATCGTTTGTAAACTATGAAGTGGAAGTTGAACGGCTCTCAGTTTAACTATAAAAGCAACTATAGTATTGTAACTAAATTATTATAATCTCCAGAGTTTAAAGATTGTAAGTATCTTTGTATTTTTGGTGAGATTCGTGTTTTATATGTATGTGTTCTCGACGGATTTGCCGTACTAGACATCTTTACAGGACGCATTTCTACTTCTCCTTTCCCTTTTTCTCGCTCCTTCAACCCGAGTGTGTAATACGGACTCTCGTGCCAAGCGGAGCTTCTTTGAGTAAAGTACCGGTTTGTCTGGAGGTACAATGAGTTAAATGGCTCCTTGGCTGTTGGAGGACTTTCCCGTATTTTCTTCGGTTGTCTTTAAGAAATTGAACTATCGTGAAAATTCAAGGGATGCGAAAGTTTTGGTTATAACTTACGTTTTATCGAGTTTTTCAAATTATTTATTAATAGATATTTTAGATTTAGTTTTCATGCGTAACTACCATGATAGACAGGCCATTAACTTCGAAGAAAAGAAAAAACAGTATATTTTCCAACACGTATGAAAGAAAGTTTGATTTCGAAGCCTGTGAAGCGTGCGTAAAGAGCCTAATTTTTTTAACAGTGTGGTAAAACAATATTGGCGCATGCGCGTAATTGAAATGCTATGTCTTATACACTGGGACTTTCTTTGCTGCATGCGCACTTTCGAATATCTCAATTTTATGCACTGGGACATTAAGCTTAAGTTACCCAACCCCAATTTTATGAGCTGTCAACGCACACGTGTCTCTGAGAAAAAAAGATTGGCAGTAGACGTGTATAGATTGATGTAAATTGTTCAAATGGGAGAGCAAATTTTACGATAGTCTAAGGCTTCAACCACTTCCCTCTTACTGATCCATCCCGGATTCATTTTTCCACGTGACATCATTCATCAACAGGGTTGCGTGATCAATTCAGTTTCCATCGAACTTTTTAGTCGTAACGACCCTCTTGCATCTGTACAGAAAGTTGATTGAATAAATAACGGAGCCAGCTTCGAAATAGGTACAACATTGCAACGTAAAGATCATCCCATTTAAAATCAATCGCGAAAACCGAAAGGAAGGAGAGGATAAAGGTGATTTCACGGATTTCAATGTCTTACATAACTTTCAAAAAGAAGTTGGCGTTAATCAATGTAATCAATGCAGTATTGGCTGTCATGTGTTTTGTGACATCTAACGAAAGTGCACTGTATTTTATGTATAACTTAATTGAAGTTATCAAGCGATATTTTATGTAAACATTTTTTGCAAAATATTATATAATACCTGGTGAAAATTTTTCGGAACATAATCCATCATTTGTCCTATTGCATTGTAGAACTTTTATATCGTGAAACTTTGACTTCCGTTTGACATATGAGTAATAAATTGGCTGGTGACTCGAGAAACAAATGCTGAAGATAATATAAACATTGTTGCATCAACAAAAGACTTAACGTGACATAGTAACGCTAATTAAATTGGATTTACTATATTAATTGTCTGTAATTAGTAAGTTCCTAAGTAATCAAACTGAATTAACAGTTAAAAGTATTTCATGTCAACTGAAAAAGTTTCGGTTTCACTGACGTGTTCCGTCAGAAGCGTGCCTGGATCTATATCGTCCAGATCAAAGTTGATTCTACACGAATTTTCCTCGTATGGCGAATGCTGTGATACGGTCTTATAGACAGGTCTGGGCACTCCAAGCCCCTTCATATATAACACCGCGTGACCATCTTGAAGCCTGTGTTTCTCAATTTGTGCCCCAAAGACCGGAGCGCTGCAATCTCCGAGGCCGGTGTGCAACAAAGAGAGGAATATAGGGCAGCCGTCTTTTTCTTCCATTTATATCTTTATGCCCGAAATTGCGTTCGATGTCGGAGGGAAGAAAATATTTTTCGCATATTCGGTGCGCGCTCGTTACGTTTATTCTTGTAGCAGGAATAACGCTCACCCACTTTGCACGTAACTCGTCATTTTGCGGGAAAAGGAACAACGAGACGCGTTCTTTGTTGCTCGTGTACCCACTTTTACATCCCGGAATTACACATTTTTTTACCCATTTTTCTTTTTTAAAATAACTATTTCGAAACACATAACGATAAATTTATACTGAATAAATAATAAAATACTGGCGTAGATATTGAACTGAGTGAACTGTCGAAAGAGGTTAACGGATTGTAAATAAAGAAACAGTTGCCGCGCATGCGTACTAAGTAGGCCTCTTCCTCGCTAGCGCTAGCGGCGAAAATTCACAACATCGGCTTCATTTTCGAGCACGGTTTTACAGCCGGAGTGCCCAGAGCTGTGTGTACGGTCTGTAAGACCGTGCTTGTGACATGTAGGGACCGAGTGCCAGTATGAGTAGCGCCACGAGTGGCTAAATTTGTCACTATCGACGGGACTTGCACTAACGTTGACAAGTGGTCTGGCAGGTATTTGTCATCATTTTTCGCAACAAACAAATATTTGTACCGAAAAAATGCCTCCTCCCGGTGTAAGGAAAGTCGAAGTCAATTGCTTCGCTACTAGTTGTTACAATAGTCTCAGAAATACCGAGTAAACCGTTAGTTACTGTCCCCATGCGATAGGGCGAGTAAAAACGATTGGTTAATTTCGTGGCATGGCGTAGCCACGGAAGTTTGTGATTGGCTGAATCATTGGCGTAGACAGGGAAAAATGCCCGACAGTTGGGACACGAATACGGTCGATTTGGCGCTGTCGTCAATTTCGCGCACGGTCTCTATAGACCGAAGTATAAATGCGGAAAAGACGAGAGGCGTGCAGCAGAGGTGTAATGGGCGAAGGCGGCGCGCGACGTAGGTAAAAAGTGGAAGTTTCCAGTGAGCGCGAGATTATACAACATTAGCTGCGACACGAGTTCCGCTGGCATGGACGTCGGTAAACCCGCAACTGGTATGCGCACTTCGTCCATCCCTAATTACTCCTACCGAGAACATATAATAATCCTCTCATTGCCGGGTAAAAACTAGTATAAACCATCGTTCCCAGTTCTGGAGGCTGAGACATCGGGCTCGACCTGACGACAGACGTCCTCCAAGATCTTGAATGGTTTTCTTATCGCAGGGCGCGCATCTAACTAAATGCCTATGGTGACTAATGTCCGCGTTTTTCCAGACCGCGCCGAGCCGCTCTCGGTTACTCGCAGACCGTTTGCTAAACGACGCTGAAGATTCGCTCGTTTGAAAAATCCCGAGCCACGCATTATAGTGCGTCTAACGAGGGAGATGCCGCCTGCTTAACCGGCATCCCGCCCTCTTCGCCCTCCTCCCGTTGGCCACCTGATATACACCTGTTGCTAATAGTGAGCTTTTTGCCTGCTAGTGCAGGCTCCACTTTTCTTATTCCTTTCTCTTCTTCCGTCCATCTTCGCCAATTTCTGGGCTCCCGGCACCTGGTCGCGATCGAATATCTACCGCTATGCTTCAACTTTTCTTTATTTCAAGTCATTCATAGTCACCTTATTCTTCTCCGGAACCCGGGCTCTTATGCACTGTAGACTCAACCGCGGTTGCTATTCGGGTCATCATACTTGATTGGGTTAGTATCAAGAAGTAGAATAGTCGCAGTATCGAATTTTTTAAAAAACCGATTTAATCGATACTCATGTTTGAAAATATAGAGATAGTGAGTTTTAGCGTGTAGAGAAGTCAGAATGTAGAAAAATCCAAGTGTAGAAAGCCAAAATATAGATTCGTTAGAATGAATATCAATTTGCCTTCCTATAGGTACCCCACCTTTCTCAATTTCGACTTCTCTGTATTTAAACTTTCTACACTATGACATTCTACGAAATAGATCCTCGCAGTTTCAACAATTCTATACTATGAATCCTTTACTGAGTGACGATTCTACTTTTTGAACCTCAGATATCTGAATATGTTTTCACAAAATTGACTTACGAAAAGTGCGTTTTAATTATAAGTATATTGAGCGTAAAAATGTAGGCATAGATGTACTCTAGATGAGAAAAAGTACCTACACTCATAGGCCAAAATTTACTACGTAATAACACAATCATTTTAATACACAGTAGAGTGTAGTTGCAACGTTGCTGTTTAATGTTACCAAACTAATCTGTAATAAATTCACTTTACAGCATGTGAATAAAACTTCACATGCAACAAAGGTGAAGTAAATTTAATATAGACAAGTATATTGATATCAGCAAATGTTTTTCGATTCCTATATACGTGAACTTCAGAATTCATTGACGTATACAAGTTTTGAAAGCATGTAGACGAGGCTATATTACTAGTCGACATTTTTCTTTTCAAAATAACACGATTTTTAATTTCAATATTGCCTGTGAAATTTCATAAACGGTATCTGCACAAATGTTTAGTGCATTTGTATAATTACTTTAACACGGATTTTTTGAATACTGCAGAAATTATTAGCTAAAGTATATATTTGAAATTGAATGAATCTATCACTGCATTTTTCATCATTTGACAGCGATTTCAAGTTAATCATCGATATCTAACTTTTTGTTAAAATAATATCAGCATTTTCGATTTTTGCATTTTTGAAGAAATCATCGTATCTCACGAATAACGTAATTTGATAAATATGATCCATATGGAACCAACTCGTAATAAAATAAGTAAGGAATAACGAGTTTTGGCTCATCAAACCTCCGCAAAAACTCTAACCTTTTTGCAGAACTCCGTGATTCGAAATAAAAATGTTCAACACATGTTTTTCTTGAGATAAATTTTTGGATCTCAGAGACCTCACGTATGTATTGCGTATTTTTCTACTTTTTTTACTTCAAAAATTTCTCCCACATCCCCCACCGTTTTATTTACTAAAACTATAATTAGAGTCTATTTTTGAACTGTTAAATTTTGACTCAGAATTTTGTTCAACTCGTAACTATGCATAATGCAACGTTGTGTAGAGTAATGACGTTCCAAAGTTGGCTGAGGTCTAACAATAAGTGACTCCGTGTAAGTAATGTGGAACTTTCCATAGGTGTAGGTGACTAGGGTTAAAATAAAATGAAATGTGACAGATTTTTCCGAACGGTTGATTCTGAACGAAATCGACTTCAATTTCCTCACACATTGACAACGCTGTTTTAAAGTTTCTATGAATCGCCCTGTATTTCATTATCGAAATGCAACATGGCGGTACAGATAATAGACGTCGTTGAACCGTGCGGTTTGTTATCAGTAAACTGAGCAGGTGCAGCGTTGAATGACTGCCGATTAACGGCTTGCTGGACTGTGCTGTGGGGTACGTAAGCGGCGTGTATAATTAAGAGGATGCTATAGCCAGTCTTTACCGACTGAGTGAAATGTCATTTATTGTTACTATTATCAAAGTCTACGCAGCACTGATGCGAAAATGTTGCAATCAGGAAAATTCTACACTCGATGCCCCAAGAAAACATCCAGAAACTTTTGGGTTTCGTACGAAAACAACTCCAAGAAACTTATTCCTGCAATAAATGGTAATTCAATTAATGCATCGCGTGCGCCTTGGAACTAATAGTAAGCGGTTCGCATCTTCCTAGACTACGTCTTCTGGGAGGGCTGATCTACTGATCTATGATATAGTCGGATCACGGTTACGTGAGATGACTGTCGATTTGTCTAGACTAGACTCTGGAATAGCTTTGCGGACTGGAAGTAAAAGATGGAGAGAGAAAATTCGAAGGATTTTCTATCGCGAACCTTATGGTCACCTTGAACCTTTCAGAAGGTTAACTTTCATTGGTACGTTGTCATTAATAATTCACAAATTTTGAAATCCACTGCTTGGATCTTCGATTTTTTCAAATTTTTACATTTTCATCCGTGTTCTAATTTCTATCGAAATTAACAATCGGCAAATTTACTTGAATGACTATTAAAATTTATTTGGATACTTATGATTCAATACAGTCGTGACTTGTTGCAGTCTGCTGATTTGTTGCATTCGTGCGAAGTTAAATCTACAACGTGAATATAAAGGTACACGTGCTGTGTCAATCGCGTTTGGGATATACTCGTTAGGCCTGGTGGATTTCCAAGAAAATCAAAGCCGTAGGCCTTAGTTTATTAACCGTGTAAGCAAACACGCATCCGTAAGTAAACACCGTCTGACTGGGATACAGACGACCGAACGACGTCGCCTGAAGCCCGTGAGAATTATTGTCGTTTACATTACTATAGGACAGAAAGTAAATGATGAAAGGAGAGGAAAAAATGGGATAAGGAAAAAATAACGAGATTCGATCGAAAAACGTCATTCTTTCTCAATGATAAGCCTAGAAGAAGGTAATTATAAACAAATTATTCGTAAAACGATTGAAATTTCGAAAGCACAAGCAGAAATTTCAGTATTTTTTTAACGAATTTCTTTTCGAACTGCCAATTCAAAGAAAACTACCGTAAATGTCAAAATAGTTTTTCGTGTTCTTGACAAGGCCCAAAATGATGAAATATGAGAAGAATAAATAAGAACGGTCCATCAATTTCTTTTTATTATCGCTAGCGTGGTACGGAGCATATCGAATTTTCAAATTTTACGCGAAAGTACATCTTATTGGTTCAGGGCATTCCGAAGGCTCACGGCGTTCACATTATAAAACGGAAAACTTATTATCTGTTAATTGGAACTTCTATTAGATGAAGTACCGCTCATTTCGACCATCGCCAGAGAAATCTGATGGTAATACTGTAAGAAATCTGTTCCAATACAACAGTTTTGATTAGTGTTTTAAAATACTTGCATGAAGTTGGCAGAATTTTTTTTCTTCATGGTCTTTATCAAGAAGTGCTTCGTCATATCATCTAAGTGTTCTGATTTACCGATGAAACGATCAATCGATATCCACCCTGAAAATATTTTTTGCTTTCAAATTGACGATTTGTTTTCATTCGATAAAATTTTTAACCGAGTTTTTAATTCTGACGATTTATTAGATAATCGCGAAGCGGAAAATATCTGGTTGTATTCCAACTAAGTACTTCCCAGTAAGTAACTTCCAGTAAAATAAATCATCTTTAAATCGAAGAATGAGCTGAGAAATTAGTTATCTCAGCTTTAGAATAAAATTAGGTACCTGCAATATTTCATTCATCTTTACTGGTGTTGATGCGCTTCTAACACGGCATCTTGTAATTTCACGCGGACTTTTTACTCACAGAATAGAGAATCATTAATCTGGATTTACATCTTGAAAGGGAAGCGACAATGAGCTACAGGAAATCCATACTTGTAAATTGCGGAGAGAGTTTCGGTGGCACGAATTGATGACCAACCGTTGTTGTACTACGCGTATGCAACGGCCGAAACAGAAATTTAATATTCTAGGCAAGATTACTCTTCGCACATACAGATAGCGAAGGTTTATTCGGTTATCTACTCATCAAACTTGAAGACTGACCCTTGACTTACTAAAACGACTAAGCTTATTCTATATGCTAATATGGATGTGATAGTTTCACGGAGTAGATTCTTCCTTTCTCAGAATAATATACAAGTCAATTTGTTTACGAAGATCGTTTTCCAACAGAAAATTTTGTGTTCTAGGTAGTTTTGATGCAGAAAATTTGAAACTGTATAATGACTGTTTCTGATTTTACGATAAAATTCTAATTTTTTTCGAATTCCATTCAGTGTGTATCAAGCAATTATATGCAGACCTAAATGCATGGTCACAAAGTCCATATCTCCACCACTAGACATCGGAACGAACGGTGCTATGGATTGAAGTTGCAGTTCAATGTTTTAAACAACTAAATGTTGTTAACTGGAATATCGCATCATATGCGGCCTCTCAGTCACTGAAAACCTGAAAGTGGACCGAATAAATAATTATTTTCCATCTTTTAAATATGTTTTTCTCATTTTGTTGACTGCATTGGAATATTTCGCAATAAGATAATCGACAAGGTGATTCTTGTCGCTTTCATTTGATATATATGTTTCCGATATTTGAATAACGGGCCAGTAAGATATGCACATTTTTAAACAAAATCGCGGGTTGGGCCAAGTTGTCACATGTGACAATAATTTCCCGACAACTCACCCCATTTCGACTTTTTTGTGGTTTTCTGAGTCCGGGTCAAGTTTTTCGGGATTTTCGAAGTTTGAGTATTTTTCGAAAATTCAAAAAACTCTATTCAAACTGCCTTTGGAACAAGCACGAATTTTCTATAGGCGCGTAAAGGATGCACCCACAATGTCCGTATTCGAATTAAATGAAATTTTTGCTCAAAAAAATTCTAAAAATCAGAGCGTAAAAAGTGTGACAACGTTCAGAACTGACAAAAGTTTGATAAAAATGTTACATATTCTAAGATTCAAGGATCTTAACTCAAAGCCGATAACTATCAGAGTTTATCAAAACTGTACTCGAATCATCAATTTATGGATTTTTGTACGTGACGACAAAATGTTGCGGATAATTGAGTATATTGGAAATTAAAAATTAAGCTGGTATTAGAGACAGCTGGATTTCAGGTATAATGATTGAGTGTGAGTTGAGACGGCATTGAAAGTTGATGGAAAGTATAGCAGATTACGACTAAGATCGCTAATTGAAGAATGGGCAATTTTCAAGGCTGTTTTTATTCCGTCTCTGAAAAAGTATCTCGAAAAGTTTAATTAGAGGCCCAAGTTCTTTGCAGTTTGAAATTTTCGTCACAAATGTTCCACGCAATGTATGTAAAATTGTTCACTAACAAGAAGAGTATCAGATCTCCGGATCACACATTCTAACATGAAGTTTCTGGTGTGCAGTTTCATCCGTCGAGCCGTTCTTCATTCTAGTTGAAATTTATTATATTGACTATAGATATATTGGTTAGAGTTTAATAAGTGGAATGCCATAATAACCAAAACCTGTTGTGTATTTTGACCTAGAATATTAATTTTCACTTTCCTCTCTTAAAGTTTCGGTAACTGGTTCTCATAGAGTCAAGTGTAAAAGGATACATTATTAGTCCAGAGCCACAGTAAAGTATAAATTGCCAATTTTCGGTATTGGAAACTGAGCGAAAAAACACTCCGAGAAGTTTTATCAGATCTGTGATTCGGATATCTGAAATAAACAGTCTTTCTCGTTCTGAACATTCTTCCATGAGCTTCGGATTATCAGTGAGCAGAATGCTGAAATACGAATTTGTATAAAGATGAGAGATTAGAGATGGAAAATCGATTGACGTGAAAAACCTCTGACTTGAGACGATGGGATCTTACACGTGTCCTCGGGTAGAAACGATTAATATTTAAGAGAATAGCGATATCTCCGGTCGGTATAATTCGTATCTTAATTCGAAGTCTATGTAATATATACGCGCGTAGAAACGGCAAATGAGATTCGTGGCGGTAGCGTCTGCTAATTAATAGTGTGAGAATCGTTTCTTTATACCGGATATAGAGCAATTTCCGAGCAATTCGGATAGTTTTCCCGGATTCGGTTCGACGGGCGGGTTCTCATGAAAGTAATTATTAATTAGACAGACCACAGTTTCTTTATCCCTGGTACGGGATACATCAGGCTCGCGAGCACTTCGGAGGCCTGCGAATCGCGTGATTCATTGAGAATTCAAGTTCTTGCAGCAGCTACACGAACAAGAAACTCACACGGAGGTCCTCCGCGCGTCGAAATACACGAGCGGCCCAACATTGTATTGCTGATTTATTGCCGGGCCCCGCGTTGGCCGCACTTCTCATCGAGTCGTTTATTACCCATACAGCAACGCGGCGGCTCGGTATAATTAGCTTGTGTGCGTGTCCATTCACTTAATCAAAATTGTCTTGCCAAGGAACGGAGGCTACCTCTGGCTAAATGCCCTGTTGTATAACACGGTGCGTCGAAATTTAGAGCCTACGTTTGACCCCACCAAGGTTCATATGTACCTACTTTGAAGGAAACTCAACCTAGAAATCCTACATTGAACCTCCAACGCTTAAAAATTTTAGAACAAACCCTACGTTGAACCTCCAACGCTTAAAAATTTAAGAACAGACCCTACGTTGAACCTACAACTTTTAAAACTTTATGAACGAACCCTACATTGAACCTCCAACTCGTAAAAATTTAAGAACAAACCCTACGATGAACCACCAATGCTTAAAAATTTAAGAACGAACCCCACATTGAATCTATCTCCAACTCGTAAAAATTTAAGAACACACCCTACGTTGAACCACCAATGCTTAAAAATGTAAGAACGAACCCTGCATTGAACCTCTAACTCCTAAAAATTTAACTACCAAACCCTACTTTGACGCTCTCAGTAGACAATTAAATTCATTTTGACGCTATTCAATCTACAACTTTTCCACTGGACCTGCAACTTCATCTCTATTGATATTGTAACTCTCGTTGGAATTACGAAATAAAATGTAGGTAGTTGAGCTTGCGTAGCAAATAAGTGGCGAAAACTAAAATGTTGTGAAAATTATGTTTATTGCTAAATGCGGTGTTATTCGTTTATAGTCTGAAACAAGACTGTTTTTTCAAGCATGCTGGTTGACGCAACAACCTTACTCATTTCAAGACATAAGACGTCTACAAACTTCTTTTATCTATGACGGCTACTAGATGATTAGAAAAGGAGGTAAGACGGGCGAATTCACCCTTTGAAATAATATATTATTACAGCGACATTCAAGTGTTCACAATGAATAATCCAAAGGCTATTTCGAGATGATTTTGATACGTTTCAATAACACTTGAAAGTTAAGTATTGCCTTTCAACTGTATTTAATCAATGTTCTTACGAATACAAAAACCCGTTGAACTGATTGAAAATACAGAAAATACGACGAAACGTATGTGCAAACCAATTCCTATTTATGGGAGATTTTAATTTGGTTTCTATACGTTTTAATCATATATTTTGTATTTTCAATCATAATCAATTTGGATCGACGGACCTTTATCAGCGGGGTAAGATTTTGAACATTAAAGGAGAGTTTCAAACAAGCAGATTCAACCCTACCTCTGGGGGGTTAAAGGAGGTTCTAAACAAACCCTATTTTGAGTCTAAACTTGGTAAATCATGAAATTTCAAAATTATTAGCGTCAAAGTAGGGTCTGATATTGCATTGAAGTAGAACCTACTCCGCTGTCCTCAAACCCTACGTAGGTTTAAAGTAGGCGCTAAATTTCGACTCGGGTCATGTCTCGTGTTAACGACATTAGACGCGGATAATAAGTAAGAGATTGAGGAAAATTCAAAATTTTGTTTTACTCTTGTACCAAGATCATTCTTGTGTCACACTTCATCCATCCATTTCCATTCGAGAACCATTCGAGTGACAAATATAAGTGTATTCGGATTATTTCCAGTTAATTGAAAATAAATCAACTATGTGATTGAATTGAGTTTTCCTTCATGAAAATCTATAAATTATTGGAGAGACATTTTTTTCAACATCATCTCGGGGAATCTGTGAGACTCGGGTTTATAGAGTGATGTCTGCATACAAAATAATGAACAGAAAGAAAAGACAGAATTCGAGAAACAAAAAATTTATTACCTACGTTACTGTGAAATTTAACCAGCGGTTAGTGATATTTTTAAATGTACCACTTGGTTTATGGGGCACTTCGTACCGAATTGTACAGAGCGAAAAGATTTCCAAAAAGTGATACGTATCTAAAATATCATTATATAAGCTTGAAAAAAGCATAAAACCTTCCAAGAACGTTGTTGATTGCCACGGGAGAATGACTACTTCTTAAAAAGTCTCGATTTGATTGAGCAACTTTTGAGAATAAAAAAAAAAAAAAAAAAATAGATACGAGCACAAATGTGTTTGAAGTTCCGAACGTTCGTTTGACAATGAGTGTAAATTCAATCAGCTTATACTAACAATACCAGTTTTTTCAACAAACTTTTCCGCAAATTAAATAACAAGCTTATGAATTTATACTAATTACAGTGATATTAAATTCATTCAAGCAACAATCAATGAACGCTTATAAATTGATTCGCCCAACATTATTCAATACCGCCAGTTTTTTGCCGGTACGATGCGACCAAACCTGATCTCGTCGAGCACCGAACCAGATAGGACAAAACTCAGAGTCGTAAAAATAATATCTTAATGACGTCTCATAACCCGTTTTTTAACGCCCAAAAGTCACGAAAAACGGAACTTATAGAAATGTAGATATATCTTTTAGAAGTGCAGAAACGGGTCATGAGACATCTTGTAAATATCTTTTCAACGATTTTTAGTTTTGTACTAACTAAGGAGTTATGATGGCCCACAGAATCAAATCATGCCCACAAATCAAATCTGCTACTCTAAAATAAGCTGAGCAATACATTGGCTGATGCCGACAGTGAAGTTCAAAGATCTCTTTGCATTTGAAGATCGAGTGAATTTTGTCGGTGTCGCCAAAAAATGGAGTACACTTTACAATCCGTTTTGATTTTGGTCACATGTACTACATTCTCTTGTAACTATTGCGACAACTTGATTTTGCCACAAGAATATACAAATTAATGTTAAGAAACTGAACAAACAGATTTAACGTTGCTGTTGTCAAAAAATTTAATATTAACAACTAAGATTATACACTAAATATTGGTATGTACCACATTTCCTTGTAACCGGAATAACGTCCCTCCCTTTGTTGCAAGTTACCCATTTGCCGAAAACTTCCTGCCAACAACAATAACGTGTAAAATTCTCCTCGAGTAAATTTGGTTCAAGTAACTCCCGCCGCGGGAGTTCCGTGTGTATTATATTGGAATAAAAGATATCCGATCGCGGTTGATCGGCCAGCCGAGCAGACAACGGAGATCGTTTCCTGGCCGTGGGTAGCGGTACCTAGGCGTCTTTTCGCAGGCGCAAATGGTGGGGATTTACGTGGGTTTGCCCGGGAGGTTAGAGGTCACAGCCACGCGCCGTGAAGCCGGTCGGGGTCCCCGGTCCCAAAGATGTTCCGGACGTCTGAAGACGCCCGGGAACCTGGGGGGTCAGCCGGGCCCCACGAAACCAGCCGCGAAACGCAAGGTCCTCGATTGACCAGCGAATGTCGGTACGTTGCGTCTGTAATGCCTACGCGCCGTTTCGCGTCCCTCGAATTACTACGTTATTTAGCAGGTCTCGTCGTGGGCCGTTCGTCGATCGTTTACGATTAGCCAGCTATCGCCTCGGGTGACGCGGATCGAATTATTATACAGTCATTGCGTGGGTCGGATGTGCGGGAGACGCGATCCGAGAGATCCGTGTCGGCAGCTGGCTAATTTTGAGCAGGCGTACACGTGGAGACCGTTTTAGCAACGATCGCTATTTTCGTTTGTTTGCACAAGAGGGAATATCTCTGAGAAACCGGTATTACTTTTCATCGCGCTCATTGAAAGACTCGATTCCGCGATTGTTTTCGGATTGTAGCTGGAGACATTTCCTCGAGTTTTTAGCAACATTAACATCGGATTAACGTTGTGAATTTGGTCCGACAACATCGTATCTCGAGTTACGATGTATGTTTACAAAATTTTATGAGTTTGCGCATGCACTGATGACTGTATGGGACTTTTGAAAAAAATATTCAACCTGCAAAATGAGATCAAGATTCGCCCACAGGCACGGAGGGAAAGGATTATTTGAGTCAACTGATATTCGTTTTACTCAACTAAATGGTACAGTCAAATGCGACGAACACAATACTAATAACTTAATTCAACAAAACACTTTTACCGAATGAAATACTCGTGACAAGTTGATATAGAACTGAATCAAGCCTTTGAATGATCATGCTGACTATCAATTTATCCAATTAATATGGCGTGAGTTCCTTACAATAATATGAATTTTGCATACATTTTTTTTTTTTTTATCTCTGAAGCTATTTCCATAATGAGAAAGTTCACCGCCTGGTGGCCGTTTATAGTACTAGTATACTGGTGTTTACGATAAATATATTCTCCACTCGTTTCAAAGCATTCAGTGTTTCTTTTACGTCGTAAACAAATTAGTGCAACTGATTCAACCTCTTACGCCAATCAAGCTCCGGTTAGATAAACAAAGTGTGGCGTATAATCGATGTAAGTTTTCTGTTAGCTAGATTCATGTGCTTATTTTAGTTGAAGTACCGAATTGTTTCTGTCGACGAACAAACGACACGGAGGAATTGTACATAAACTTCGAAGGAAATGATATTTAGTTGAGTCGGTTTCGAAAACACATCAAAAGGTTGACTTGAATCAATACTTCACTCGATCGCGACAAGAAAAGTCTTTCTTGAATTTTCCTGACTAAATCATTTTGACAAACTAAATGAATCGAAATTTTCGAACTGATGTCATCGTATTTGGAACAATCAAGGGGTACTAGATTGAAGCGAATGGATAAAATAGATTTTGTTGGTTCAAGAATTCCTTTCCCTCTGTGGGCTAATGATTTCACGTAATTGACGCAGCTGCCAATAAATTTTCGCAGTCGGGTTTAGTATTTGCAATTCAGCCTCAAAATTGATAAAAAAAATGTGAAATCGTAATCGCACTTTAATACGGTTTTAGCATTTAACAATATCTTTCAACAAAGCATGTACTTCACAGTAGAGCATTCTCAAAAAAGTTTGTAAATGAAATCTTAACTTGAGATACGATATCGTTATGCTGTCGAAATAATCGCATGATTGGTTGGTGCGATGAATAAGATCTTACGCGGTGGGATTACTAAATTTGAATAATTGCGTAGAAAAGAACTATAAATTATTGCAATATTCACATCTGAATAACCTATTTCCTGTATCGGCAAAGAAATTGCTAATAGTAAACAGATCTTTGTTAGAATCAGTGGAATTATTTGTTCAATAGTCTTCGTAACTGCAAAACTTTAAGGTTTTCCTTGAGTAATAAGAAGAGAAAAAAGACAAAAATTACAAACAAGGGATTAATTATGGGTTTTTCCATCTGAAAACGTTTCAAAATGGTAAAAAATACGCGATATTTGTTCGATTCTACCCTGGGAGGATTCGTTTTATTCAGAAGACCGTTTACTACAGTTTCATGTCACTAATTGTCAGCTTTTGATTTTATCACACTAATGTAGTTGAATATATCATTTTTCAAGATTGTGCGATGATTTTGAATTTGATAATCAAATAACAAATTGACTATAGTACATGAAATCTGTTATGGTGAATTTATAAGAAACTAATTTTACAACAAAATAATTTGCTGCGGAGTGGAATAAAATGAGCCCTCTAGATTTGTTAGTAGTTTGACACGAATTTAAATTTCAAAAAGTCGACTTATCCGAGCTATTGCTTATAATTGCAGTATTTAGCTTTTTTCCATCATCAGGGAAATACAATATAATTTGATAAATACTCAACGTGCTGGAACTTTCGCTTTGTACTTGTTTCAATGTCATTCAACCATCAGTATGACAGCAGTGCGCCCGCATACGAATTTGGGATAAAGTACATGCGGGAATGGAATCGCTGCCAGCCATGGTGGAAAATGGCAAGGATAACCTAGTTTATAAATTATTTATACAAGAAGAAAGACTCCGTCGTTTATTTGGTACACTTGTCTAGACAAAGATGTCGCCAATTTTTTTTTTTTTTTTTTTTATTTTTACCATTTGAATATTGTATCGATTTTTACGTACGCATCAAAAGATTTGATATGAAATTGAAGCATATCTGCGAGGGTGGAGAAAATGACAAATCACATCGTTCATATTCCCGTTTGAAGTTGCCGACGCTCAGTGCGTTCAAAGCTACCTCGGCACTTCGATGCCAGTGCACAATGTAGGAAGGGATCAAGTTATAGGACCATCGGGAGAAAAAATGAATAAAAAAATATCACGGTGACTATAGAAAGTCGGAAAAGTTTGAACGAACACACGACGGGAATATATCAGCGTTTAGTTTCTCAAAGTACCGCTGCCGCATTTCAACAGGTGTGCACGTCTCCAATGGTAATTATACGTTACGAAATGGTACTCATTTCGAATTGCCAGCCACCTGAGACGTCGTGTCAACGAACCTGATGATCATCGCAGATTATCCCAGATGATGACTTCGAACTTTCCCACAGTTCACGTCCTCGACATCGTCGCTGATCCAGTGTAAATCTATTTCCTTTGAAAATGTGTATAGGGCATTCGATATCGGATGAAACGGAAAAATTTAATATTTTTGGTGACCGCCTTTCAGCTCCTCATTCTTTTACAAAATTCAAAAATCTATCGCAAGATCAGCCGTGAATAAATTCAGATTTTAAAAATTAACGTTTTCCTCGCGACTGCCATACGAAAAGAGGGATTTCGGTAACTTACTGATTTTTCAAATCCTCTTGGCGGATAGAAAAAGTTTATACGCCTACAAAAGCGTGGCGGTTTTGTTTGTTGTTAACATGCGTTATCTATCGAGAATCTGCGCCAATCATTTTTAACACGGAATTGCCCCAGTCGATTTGAATGAAATTTATACACAGCAGGTCATTTTAGTGATGGGTGAATATAGCTCTTTACGTAACGAGCGTTGAGTGGGCGTGAGTTCTTTCTGATTAGGCATAGATCGATGCCTGAGACCCAATAATTACGCGGTTAACGAACCGCGCGTGTATACATAACATAATACTTCTGGGAATCTAGACAGACTCTCGCTGTCGAATTTATAACAGTCGTACTACTCATTTCTCATTTATTGCCCATATCCACAGGCATTTACAGCCCAATGGTTAGGAATTGCTTGACGTTTTGCCAACCTGCGTTTGGAATGGCTGTGAAATACATTAGAATGGTATTGATTTTGTTTACTGTATTGTAATGACGTGCCTGAAATTACTGCAGGGGCGACAGTTTAAGAGACGGGTGTAAATATCGGATCGAATCGAATGTAATCGATGTTTAAATTTCGTTCAAAGATCAACAATTGTTCTTGAAACATATTGTTTAGGAATCAAAAAAAAAAATTTTTTTTCTTTACCTGCGTAGTTTTTGTTACGTGGATTGTGATGTGATAATAAATAGTCTATTATGTGCACTAAAGAAGTATAAAATGAAACGAATAATGGAAACATATGGTAATGTCAAACGACATGTTCAAATCAATTACATCATACCTGATTAATATGAGACTTATTCAATTTATATACCTATCTAGTTAGTTTATTTTGGACGAATGAAATTTCAGTTGACGCTGTTAACGGCATGTGGTGACGAAACGAAAAACTCTTGCTACAAATATATGAATTAATTTTACTCAACAAATACGTCTCTGATGAATAAAAATGAATGAAACTGAGTTTGCGAGAAGCTCGATTTATAATTAGAACTTGTAAAATGCTCGAAATCTAGTATTTTTGATGTGGTTATAATGTTCTTGAGTTTACTTTGTTGACTACAGACATCTCCAGAGATCGTCTGCAAAAAATTTTGCCAATAGTTATTTTTAGAATGAATGAAACTAGATTTGTGTAAGTACCGTACAAGAATTTTTATCGAGTAACTGTGATGTAAGATTCTTTGAGTATTGGTTAGTAAGTTTGTGGAAATATAGCTAGCGAGTAAAATGAACCCGAAAGCATCACAATCGGATCAGAAGCACTCAAGTTTAAGTGCTTTAAACGTTTTAATAATAAAACCTTTTCAGATTTGTTGATATCTGAGGTTTCGTTGGTCGAATTTTCTCATAATAACTTCTATCGCATAGTAAGGATGTCGTTTCATTCTTGTTCTTGGCACAAATAACACTGCTGGAGATTTTCCAAATGATTTTTTGCCTTTTTTTATCTTCTAATTCATATAATGCGGCGCTGTCATCCTCAAATGGTAACCAATTAGTAATTGTTGTTTTTAGAATAGATTATTCCATAAGACAGTTAGAAACTCATCTGTTGACGTAATTATAGTTTGATCGTATTTTTGAATACACTTAATCCAATCAAATGATTTATTTGTCATACGTAAATTAGTTCGTTTGTTGGTAGATGTAATCAGAGTTGAAAAAACGCCCCATTGTTATTTTGTAACTTTCAACCGTCGAATTTTGGATTCTTACTTCCACTAAGTGTGTTTATATTCCGTTCTTTTCTTCAGTCGTCCGCGAGATTCTAGTTTGCATTAAGGCTTGGAACTTACTTTTGGTGTACTTTTCAACTAGGAAACTTGAGCATAACCTCCAGCTGCTGATTATATGGATCGATCAAAATATTCTGGATTTTAAAGAGGTCGCTAATATAATTTTTTTCTATGAATGAATAAAATCTACTAATTGACATCAAATGATTCGCGAAAACTGTTGCTATATGTATAATACGGTAGTTTGATAATATGAACAAGTAGGTCGGATTGCACATAGTTGGATATAAGTAGATTCAGAAGAAATACCAGAGCACTGCCGTGAACAATTGACGCACTTTTTGATATTTTGTGCATATCCATATTTGTCATTTTTCGTATTTTATTACTATCAAATAGTGTGTAATAATTGCGGGAACAGAATCAGTGAGGCGAGTTTTGAATCCAATCCATAACCAACATTATTGCAGTGTTCAGTCAAAATAAGTAATTTTCTACACTGATCAACAAGAAAGTAACAAAAAAGTTGGATGTTCATTTTTCGACCTTTCTCACGGATTACTAAAAGGAGAATAAAAGAAAGTAACGCTTGAAAATGATGCGGGTTGGCGGTAGATCGATTTTGCATGAAATGCTGCTTGTAGTTGAATCTGAAACGAAAGGTTAACTGACTACAGAAACTTCTACATGAGAAATAGCCAGCTAAAATAGCAGCATAAATGATGATGAAAATGGTCCATAGTGTAATAGAGAAAAATGTGCAAAAAGCCCCTGAAATTTATGAATATATGAAAGCTTTAGCAAATGTTTTTATGTAGAAATTTGAAATTTGAAGCCCTAAAGCACCTGACAATAAGTTTCTGAGAAAACTGCGGGTTTTATGGTGTAAAACACTGACGTTGGTTCTATAATTCAAGCTTCATTTCGATATTCGAAAACGCTCACCAAAGATCTTTCTCTTTCTCATACAAGACTACTCCAATAGTCCGTGATACAATTTGTACACTTTTGAGGTATCGTCAAAAAAAAAAAAAAAAAAAACGCCTTGTTACGCTGTACTATTCTCTAATTGTGGTAGACAAATGATCAAAGTGAATCCACGAGGAATCACCAATTTTCAATTTCAACAATCGGAACGTATGAGTTACTCAGGACCGCACAAAAACGCTGCTGAAGAGTCGGTACAATTATACCTATAGAAATCGGGATAGATTTGCGACAAATGTGGATGACATTCTATTCTCAACAATAGTTCTGTGACGGTTCGAATCAAATTTTATCGATTGGGTTTTCAAGGAGTTGACCATGCGAACGTCCCTCAGAACTTTTCCCAAATATTGATCCCGGATGGGGCTCGTTGTTGAAACGATGGAAATGAGAATACGTAATTTACATAAAACTAAAGTTGCGATCTATGAGAACCACTAAATTCTACGCTTTAATAAAATGCGAGCTGGATTATGCTTTGCGTAACAATCAGGCGATGAGAAACAGATATTTGTAGTTGGGGCCTGACCCACCTGTCTAATGTATAGAATGATTATCTCTGCAACTATTTCTTTCGAACCGTCCCCACTTCCGCTGTTCGTGTTCCAGTCTATCTATTATCAAGTTTAGTAATAAAGTTGAACCCTTTCAGACACACATCCTTCAACTCAGTACTTTGGCCTGAAGTTCGTTATTCGGGGGTTTTTGGGATCGCTGATCACAAATCTGAACTTACAATTTGATAATTTCTGAATCCAAGACAGCGAATGTAAACTCGAAAACACTATCAAAATTCGATGATTCTAGCCGAAACTTGTTACTCGGGGGTTTTTGGGGTTATACGAAGATCGTTCGATCTTGTAAATAAACTGTGCTAAGGTTAGGACATGGAAATTTTCGAGGTGGGACGTTGAGCTAATCGAGGACTTGAACAGTCACAAACTATACCGAGTTTCAATAGCGAAGGAATAAGTCGTTAGGCTAAACTTGACCCACCAAATGTCAATGGTTCGGGAAGAACTAATTATTGAAATCAAGTACCAGTGACAATTGGGGTTTTCAATAAAATTTGAGTAATCAAAACTTTAGACAAATTACTTTTTAGAACGGCTGGATTTGATACTGATTTTAATCCCTTGTGACGGCGATGATAATATTAATAATAATAGTCAGAAGTTGCGCTAATGGATCAACGATTAAAGTACAAAGTTGAATATATTAGCGAGGCGGTGGTGAAAGATGGTGGCGGCGACCACCTTTCGTGATTCATTATACGCGACGAGACATCTGTCGCTTTCTTATTTCCTGGTGGACGTCTTTCGCGGATGAGATCTCGGGTGCGCCGTTTGCTTTCCAGGTGGTCGAGGTGCAGGAATTACCGACTACCCGAGAGAGCCGTAGTTCGAACCGATAAAATTCAACCCGTAACAAACCAGGAACCGGGTCTCTTATCTGGACCCGCGAATCGTCCGACGTCCGAAGAGGTCTGCATGCACATACATCTTAAGGGACTGGTATAACCTTACAAATTCGGGGTAAGCATGTAATCCGCGTGTCATGTGGTACGAGGACTCGCATCAGAGGAAGCTACAGGACGCGCGGCGAGATGAGTTCGTGGTAATTAAAACATGGCATCGTTTCAAAGAAGTAATTTAAAAGATGCTGCTGCACGAACGACTCGCGGGCCGAGTTATTAATCAGCGTGTCGCACGCGATATGCTTCAGCGTACTCGCTGCTCTACTACGCCTGCCCATTCGCGTCGAGACTGTTAAACAACTTTTATTAAAGCCGTGCACATGCCCACGCTTCTCGGTACCTATCAGCTACTGACAACCAGATGCAACCGCAAGGTATTAGAGCCAATCGGTGATGCCTCGATCGAGTCTTTTAGGATGAATTTTTGTTTTATTGCCGATGCAAAATCGACATAAAATATAAGAAATTAGGGATGATGGAGGTACTGTTACAAAAATTTGCAGAGTGATTATGGAAATGATGGGTTGATGTATCTTTGTAGAATAACGTGTAAGAATATTCGAATCTTACATTAAAAGAATTGAAGTGTAGTGAAGTCTTCATGTTCGAATCGGTAATGGACTCTAATAACGAAAATTAGTATAGAGCTTTGCAGCGAAGAGTGAAATTAAACGTTCTGCATCACAGTATAAACGCGTTGCGATCTTTCTAAACCATTACACGAAAAATGGGGGTCTGTACTGATGCACGTGATGTACTGAGCGCGGACCTACGTATACATATATATATATGTATATATATCGGGGTGAGCCAAAGAAACTAACTTATCGAATTTATGGTCTTGAAAGGACCTATTTACTGAGAAAAAAATTCTCCCGTTGGAAAAATTTTTAGCTCAATTTTAAAAGGTGTCGGTGGCCATTTGAAATTTCCTATTTAAATATACCGCAAAAAATTTTTTTTTCATTAGAAATGATGTAACTTAAAATGTTTGAGATAAACAAAATTTCCAGGCATATTCCTGTAGGGCATTAAATTCTTGAAAAAAAAACTCAGAACTGATTTTTAGACTAAAAAATTCGTATACTTACGAACCGTGAAAGTCGAAGAAAAGCAGAAATATGCAATTTTAGGGCTCTATGATTGGAAATATCCATACTAAATGAAAAAACTTAAACTAAAATGTAATAAGGTGTGTGAAAGATGTTGTTTATAAACTATATTCGTCAAAGGAGTAGAGTTTTAACTCATTTATTAATATTTTATTGCATTTTTAAACATTAATATTCTTTTTAATTATTAATAAAACTTAGTTCGTTACAATTGGGATATTGCCAGCGATGTAATAGCACTACTTGCAAAATAAGTTCTTTCTGTTCTTAATTTTTCGTTAAAGTTCAATGAATAGCTCCAATGTATAGCGTCTTAGGAAAGTCGATAGTGGTTCCCTCTTCAGGCATATTTTTTATTTCATAACGACGATTACCTCGACCTCAGGTTCGAAGTCACCGACCAGATCGTTGAACATTTTCTTCATACCTATAGACTATTAAAACGACAATGTACTTTTCAATATTTAAAAACCAATACTATCTTCAACATTCGATATAACAATCGACAGAATTCGTTTTAGATTTTGAAAAGCCGGTATTTGATGTGACATTCCGAACCTCAAAAACTACACGTATTACAGTAGAGATACATGCTTTGAAATTTCTTTAGTAATCCGTCAATGCTTACGCTTCTTTCGTCAGGATAATTGCGGCGAAATCCAGTTAGCCAAGCTTCACAAATATCTTCAAAAAATAATTAGCACTGTTCGTTTACGTTCGGAAGGTAGGATTCACACAACTAGTACACAATCATAATAACACATGAGAACGTGTTTCCTCGATGTAAGGGTGATCTGGTCCTTCGGCTGAATTTTAGAACAGCTCGGAAGTATTCGGGCGTCTTTCGTATAATGTTTTAGAATTTCTCTTAAACCACAGTAGCAGAGAGTATAAGTGTTACTCATTTCGTTGCGCCTTCTTACAGAGGATACTAGAATTTAGTATATTGCTTACAATTTCTGCTATTTCGAATGCTTATATTCAGAATAATTTTTACAAAACCTCGTATTTATTGCTACCACTTTTTAACACTTCGAAATTTCTAACAGTAGACGGTAATCTTTCTAAACGTACTATACTAATTCTTGCTCATAAATATTGGGATAATGCACAGAAAAATATCATGATTTTAAATTATTATAAGAAGAATTATAACAGTAAAACAAGTATTCACACTAAAAGTCTCTCCGTGTGTCTCATTTACACCCCCGAAAATTTATGCTAATGGTTACTACTCATACCGCTCATTATCTACCGTGACGTCTTTCTCTTGCTGCGATTAAGTCATCGTAACAGTACCGATAGCGGTATCATTATACCAGGCTAGATTAACTTAGGTAAGGCTACTATCAAAAAAGAGTAGAAATGATCTTATGAGTTGAAAGAGGAGTCAGAAGTACTGCATCTTTGTACTGACGTGAATGAGCTTTTTCCTTACTTCGTATTTTTTGCTAATACGTGTGTCGTATCGGTTCCGCGATATTTTTCTATAGCTGTTAAGGATGTATTGGGTGTGTAGTTTAGTCAACCAAATGTCAAAATAACAAAATTGAAATACTGACAGACTTGGAATCTGCAGTGACTGAATTGGGTTGCGATGTGTTTCAAGAGAAAACTGTTATCTCAACTATGTAGTTCAGGAAATAATAATCTCGCCAATTATTTATTTATATCAATCCAATTACGGCTAATCGTTCACTAGGCACGGTGGGGAAGATTCAACGTTTTAAGGAAGTAGATTTTTAGATGCGAAACGGGTTATTCGCCTATAATTACTTTTCGTCGGAAATGACGTTTCATAATTTTAACGAATCTTTCCGTTTTGGACTTGTATATAATATCCGTAAAACAGGTTCTTAGGAAAATGCCTATCGAACGGTCTGTCCCCACAAACTTCCGCGACGATCTCGGAAGCTGTTCAATGAAAAGATCTGAAATTCACACACATATAAATATATATATATATATATATATATATATATATATATATATATATATTTAAGTTATAAGCGTGACTCTTATAACTTAAAAGGGTTGCGGAAATAATAATTCCTGAGTCTCAACGACTTGGGTTGATGTAGAAACGATACTAAAACATTATATTAACACCAATCACAAATAATTACATAAATAATAACAAAAATAATTATAACACTTATAGTCACCTAAATCAACAACAATGTCGGTTTTGACGATCGGGATTATAGGCTTAGTTGACAATGAAAAGAATAAATTTACAATATAATTTACAATATATTTTACTGAGTATCCACTATAACACTAGTGGATGTCTCGAGCGCCTGTCAATCACTCCCCTCTCTCCCGAGGCGATGATTCCGCGATGGTCACTCTTGGTTATCCTTTCCGTAACCCGTTCAGCGTGTTTGTTGTTTTTCAGAGATAAGTTTGGGTAAACAGGCCACAAACTTACATATATATATATATATATATATATGACTTGTAAATATTTGTTTTTTATACATATATATTTGGATTAATGGACGAGGTCAAAACAAATGTAAATAAGGGGAAGATTAAGAATGTGAGTCTATGGTCAAATATGAAACGGACAGGCTTACAAAAAAAAAAAAACAAGAACGATAAAAAATGCGACATTGGGTTGATTAAATGAAATATATATAAAATGCAAATAAAATATAAATAAAATAGCAAAAGTCCTTAAATCCTGTCCATTGTTATAATGATTAAAATGACACATTCATTCAGACATTCGCAAATAAAGTAAAAGAAAATAAGCCGGAATTAACACACCTCAGGACATGAAATTGTCTGTGATGATAACGAAAAAGTTTGAAAGTCATAAATAAATTAAAAATCACTCATCCCTTTATTTTATATCTAGCAGCAGCTCCGTGGTGTAATCGTCCAGGTGATGTTAAGAATCTTCCGATGAAGTTTGAAGTCTACGGTTTTTTGAAGTCTTCTTCGTGCTGACTCAGCGATGCGAAAATGTTTAAAAATCCACGATTCCGTCGATTTCGTGACTACGTTTCATTATTTATTATTAAATCACACGTTATTGTTATGACGGAGATCAACTGGCAATGACGATGTGTTAAAATTAATTATAATGGTGTTAGAAATGACTAGGTCATTTGTACGGGGAGTGGAAGATCGGTCGGTTTGACGTCATCCCGTAGAGTGTTTCAAATTATTAGCCTTTTCTCCCGCCTGACGCCTAAATCTAGATGGCTGTGTGGCGCAAAATTTCGCGTCCACTTTGACATCACATAATATCGTCACAGACTTAGATTCGTACTGTAATACACTGAATGATGAACTTTCAAGAATGAATTCTATTGTAACGCTGCTCCCATACGGGCTTATACCATATGTAAAAGGGTTAGAAATGATACACATTTTCATGCAAAATGCTGTGAAGAGATGGGCTGATATTCAAAATTTTATTTAGAACAGAGCTGTTACGTTCTGGGAAGAACATCGCGAGAAATCCTTTACAATTTCTCGTGCGGCCTGTCTTGGTTCGGAATTTTGTTGTGTTTAGGAAATGTGTTTCTGGAAGGGCTGGGGCAATACTTTCCGCAAGACCCAATACTTCACCCGTTATGTTGTCGGCATCATGCTGGTGAAACTCACTCCGATACAAGCTGAACAATAACATTGATGAAGGGACTGCATTTGATTGAAAAGTGTTCCTGAAGGGAAGTCTGTCAAGATACTTGAACACTAAGGTAGAAATGAGAGGATTTGTCACCAACCACTTATAATAGTTTCCATTGAAACAAGGTGATTCCAGATAGGTCGTAATGATGGTTCACTCTATAGCTGTATAGCTAATGGCTGTGTCTGCATTTCTTTAAACCTTCTCGTTTTTGGGTTTCGCTTGGTTATGAATACACTGGCATTGTGAAAATCAAAATTATGAAACTTAGTTAAGACATGTGCTGCCCAAAAAGATGTTTTTATATCTGTTTACCTTAGATCATACTTGTGTTAGTGAAGGTACTTTCTTAATGTTGTTATGATTCTCCGACATTGCATTACGGTTTACCTTTTGAACGGGATCTTTTTGTTAGTCAAATAACCTAGAGTAAGTATGTTGAACTTTGTGTAGAATGCTTGTGCCCTCCTTCTTCGAAAGTCACTTGATATTTTCAGATAACCCTTTTACATATGGTATAAGCCCGTATGGGAGCAGCGTTACAATAGAATTCATTTTTGAAAGATCATCATTCAGTGTATTACAGTACGAATCTACCCTATATTTTGTGTTATCTGAAACCAATTTTTTTGGCAACCTATCATTGATCGAAGTATATGTTATAAATTTTTAATTTTTCCCTCCAAACCTTGCCTCGGAAATACTTAGACGTCTATCAATTAAGGGGAGAAATCCCTTTGGAAGCGTGAAAAATAGGTATTTTTCGAGAACTTTTTTAGAGGGGAAAAAATTGTCTAATAATTTTCAAATTTTAACATAATTTTATTAAAGCATTCAAGGTGAGAAAGCATTTTTTTTGTTGCGATCATACACAAAATGGCGGTGTTATTAAGGGTCTTGGGACGCCTGTTTTCCGTGACATCGTAAAGTGCTGCAGTTGTCACTCTTTTGCTGTTGATCTGAAAAAGATTTAACAAGTGTTATTCGTTTACTGACATATTAAGGCCTTTTATTCTAAAGGTCGAATTTTCGACCTTTTTTTCGACATACTTGACCTCTAAAAAGGTATTTATTTACGCGCTACCTTTCGAATTTTAGGTGCATCCTTCCGATAATATTACTCAGTGTGATCTCCCAAAATTTCATCGAAATCGGTCGATAACTTTTGGAGCTACAACACGAGCAGTTTTTGAAAATGTTGTTTCGAGATAATCGCGTTTAAAGTTTCAACATGTGAAAACTAGTGATTGTACTGACTTACCGATTAATCAGCGATGCCAGGCGCGTACAGCAGATCTTCTTCCTCGAAAAGCTCATTTTCTTCCGCCAGCTGTTTTTTCCGGGCAGTACGAGCTTCTTTCGTCTCAGAAAGACTCACTCTGTTTTGCCATACAATTCGCTCCTCATCCAAAGTTTCAGCGAAAATTCTGCAGTTGGTGCCAACAACTATGTCCAATGCATTCATAATCCTCAAGATCGAAGAGAAGCCATCATTGAATATACCAGCAACGATGTGGGCCGAAATTTCATCAATTTTTAAGCTGGAATGCAAATGTTTTGGAGCTAATCGCCAGATCGTCGAGTTGAAGCTTTCGTTTGCATTTTAAGTATGGCCTCCCAAGCACCTTTTTAGCAAATCATCTCTGGACAGATCTTGATAAATTGGCAGGAGATGCTCTTGGATATTTTCGGGATGTAAAGGTGAAAGATCTTCCAATTTTGGATTTTTACCCAAGGCGATTGCTTTTTGCCATTTACACCAGCTTTCGGGTCCAGTCGGGCAGTATTTGTGATTTGGCTATTTTTTTGTAGAAAAAATGTGATAGAAAGTAGCCATAATCTCTTTTTTCATATTTTCAACACTATTTACATTTCTTTGAATGCTCAAACCATAATATTTCGTTAGTTTTTTGACAACTTTATCCGTTAACTTACCTCTTCCGAAAAGTTTTTTTTCTTTTCTTACGTTTCGGAGTCTGGTGCCCATTCTCTTCTCTACGTGGCCAATGCATTCACTTTTTACAACAGTCAACTCGTCACCATAAGGACTTGGTTCTAGAATGGCCTTAAAAGTTTTCGAATCGCCATCACCTATATAATTGCCATACTTTACGTCAAATTTCTCTTCAGATCTGGAAAACATTTCTATCATAGAATCAACCTCCATTTTTCCCGCGGAGCCCTCGTGATTCTTCATGCAATTTTCTTCGTGATCTTCGAACCATTCCTCATATTTTTTCGTACGAGTCTTATTTTTCCAGAACGTACAGCCTTGGCAGTAACTGCTTTTCACAACTAAATCGACCACTTTACCAGAGTAGTAGCCGATGAGCGTAGTTACACCATACAGTGCCCACGCTTTTTCCACGTACCGTCACCCGAGACTTTAAGAATTTTTTCTCCTCTTTCATGCTCGATTTTTTTTTTCACCTCTTCTTTGACAGCATACTGCGTTGAAAAATTGAATGAGGACTTGGCAGCTGCATAAATATGCTCGATGATTTTGGTATAGCTGCTTTGATTAAATCCAGTGCACAGGTCCATGAGATTGCAAAAGGTATTGATTCCTCGTCTCGCGACCCCCAAAAATCTCATAACTAGCACAAGCCTTCGATTAATTTCGTAACCAGTGTGAATCAAAGGTCCTGACTAAATTTCTCGATTGTCACACCGACACGTAACGACAATTTTGAAACCGAGGCCTCTACGGCCTGACTCATTAAAATTTACTCTTTGCTTGCACACAGAACAAATTAAAATGTCTGATAGAGCCGTAAAAACTGTTAAAAACTCAATAATTCTGTATGCGTGCAAAGGATTTGTACGTACATCCTCTATGCACGCAGACTTGAGTTTTTTAGCACTTGCACTCATTTCGTCACTTGTACTCGGCCCGAAATTCTCCCCGCTCGCATCAGTAAATTGATTTCCTTGAAATCTTCTTTTTTTGCTCGCACATTTTCGGGCTATGTTGCCTCGCGTTTCTTTCGGATAGTTTGGCATTTTACTTTGGTAAACACGACCGTTCGTGACAAAATTTCAAACGAAACTGAATCTGTTTTTCGGACAACGTTTCGTTCCGTATACCTACCGTTTCACGCTATATGGATATATCTATAATTTCCCCTCTATAAAATTTCTCGGAACATCTGCCTGGTCAAAAAAAAAGGTAAATAAGGGAGCATTGTGATGTCAAGGTTGCTCCGCCTCTAACGGTCCGAGCGCCCGACTCGCTACCTGACCGCACGCTGTCGCTCCGCTCTGCACTATATGCGATAACTCCGCAAATATTCATTATTTCGGGTTTTCTTTTGGTCAGTATATTCTTTGGGTATTATACTTTCGAAATATGTAAAAAAAAAAAATCGATTTTTTGAAAATTGTAAAGGGATTTCTCCCCTTAAATCTATAACGGTACAAACTTTATAAGTTTTTGGATAAACAAGAGGACAGTTCGAATATATCTCTGAGGAAGTAATCTGTTCGTAGTGACAGTCTCATTCAATAACATCAGGATTATTATTCATTAATACATCTTACAAGCTTCAACTATTTTTTTTTTTTGTAGTTTAATGTATGTTCATTACCTGACAGTTTTACGACATTACCGAACAGTCTGGGAATTGTTGAGGATTCGGCCGCTTCGCGCACCCTCTTCGGTGGGCGGGGTCGAACTTCCCATTACAAGTTGTAAATATGTATTTTTTTTTTTATGTATATCCATATTAACGAGATGTAGAGACTAATGTATACAAGGGGAAGGTTAAAAATTTTAGTCAGTAATCATAATAAAATGGACAGGCATACAAAAAACAAGAACGATGACAAATACGAGAGTTACATCCGACATTGAATTAAATAAATAAAATATGAATAACGATAGAAATCTTTTAATCATTCATTCCATTGAATTTCACTTTTCTACCTGTCTGATCATATGAATATATGGACATTAGATCATCTATTTCATTACATTTAAAATTACATATTCATACATTTATTCACACAATTATACACAAAGTAAAATACGCCTTTTTAGTTAACTAATTCCTTTGTATCAATTTCTTTTTTATATTTGAATTTGGTTGTCAATTTCTAAACATTCTCAACAGTTTTTCATTATTGAATTAACAGTTTTATACCCCAGCCGTGTAGTTTGACCCGCCAGGTTTCGTTATCGATGTAAAATCCACTAATAATTTTTTTTCTGATATTCATCTCGTCAGTCCGTTCCTCACGTGAAATGTTCGTTTACGTAGATTAGCGTGAAAATTAGTTTCAAATTGTCGAAATGACGTATCAAATTTTTTACCACTATGAGGAATTAAATTAGTGTGTATAATCAGGCGTCTTCTAGTAGAGCGTTCGTATTCTCGGCCTTGTCTCCCGCCTGGCACTTGAATCAAGGCGGCTGTGTGACGCAATTAATCAACATCAGCTATCATTATGAATCAAGTTTAGCGCACAGTTTTCACATTACGTATTATCGTCAGAAAGTGTAACCAAAAATAGAACACTTATCGTAACATACTATTATATATTAGTAGCTAGAAATCGAATTTTTTAGTAGCAATCTATTCTAAACGTCTCTTGAACAGATTCGCAATAACTGGGCTTGAAGGTAAACCAATTGTAGTGCCAAAAACATACTACATCTCATTGTTGACGTCGTGGATTTATGTACGCGGGCTAGCTAGCACGTTGGCTATGTAAGTGAGCAAAGTTTGGGCGCCACGTTTGAACTGTTAGCGACAGACAATAATATTTTCATCAACAAAGCGCCACGATTAGCTCGAATCAATGTATTGTGTGAGAGTCTAACATGAACGTGTCAAGCCGGACTCGGCGTTTGAGACAAGGATTAAGTGGGAGAGGAAATCCGTTTTAACCTGAGACTCTACGAGAAGACGCCGAAGGAATAACAGTGACTCAATACCTCGCAGTCCTCGTGTCAATTTATTCTTTGAAAATTTTACAACGTACCTTTCAGTTTACTCTATGCATTCTAGTCAAATTTTTTTCTAAAATAAGTCAAAAGATAAGAAATTTATAGAGTTTATGACAGCGAACAGTGAAAAGCCATCTACGAAAACGAAATTTATGTATCAAAAACTGAGGAATTGACATCGACAAATATAAAAAGAAATAAAAGTTGAGTTAAACAAAGAAAAAGGAGAACAACGAATAAACTGCTGTTGTTTGAAGAAAAAGACTACCTATAAAAGCGTTGTCATAAAAATCATTTCCCATGAGTATTCTTTGTCTAAAAGGCGTATCTTAATTTTTTGAATGAATGGATGGACAAAAGAATGATTTAAAATAATTGATATTTGCAATTTTGTTTATACAATTATACTCCACGAGTCGATTCATTTGTTAAACAAGGAGAAGGTGTCTTTGATGTTGACGGTATGCCTCTGCTGTTGTATTGAGCAAAATTATAACTCGTCATAAATTTGTCATCTGTCCTTCGGATGGATTTTTTGTTTGTTCAATATGTGTTAAATTGAAGTATGCAACATTCCTTTTGGACAAAATTTTGTTTGTTTTAATTTTTCCAAGCCCATATTTTAGATAAGGGCCATTTGCTCTGAAATGTAGATTTTTTTCATGGTACGCATTGATAGATAATCAATGATTTATTGAATACAGGTAGAAAAAAGGAAAAAAAAAAGAATTGTAAAATTTGGGCGGGGTGTCAGACATGCCGAGGAGTTATTATTTTTTTTTTCAAACAATGGCTGTATAATGATGAATTTGTTTTAGAAAGATCAAAACAACTTGTACCCGGTGCTCAAAAAACAAAAACAATAATTAACAACTTAGAGGGTCCGTCCTGCCCCTAGATGGTTTAACTAAAGATTAGTTATACATTTGATCATCCAAAAAGTTGAAAGATCTACTTTGTATCGACTAGAAGTTATTGAAATGAATTATTATTACTATTTTTATTTTTCGGCCCTAAAAATTTTAAAACATTCTTTTCCCTCATTTACATTCTCTCATTTATACTAATTGTTAACAATATGTCAAATATGCATTCATCCTTCCACTCAGTCATTCACTCATTCTCTCCATAAATGATGGACAATAGGTGTATATGTATAGGGTTAAAATTGAAAATATAAAATTTCTTCTCTCATCAGCGTCATTCTATAAACAAACAATCCCTGTGAAATAGTGTTGAGCATGGCAAAGCGTCTCTTTTCTAATCACGAATCACTTCTCTTCAATCCTTTATCGTCATTTCGCTACAGTTGATGAATGGCGACATGCCCATTCGTTGTTTGTACCCTATATTTTTTCACTTTCACACCTCACGTGTTCTAATGGACGGTTCGTAAGTGAGTATCCTGTCTCCCAGAAGAAAGGTGGGATGAGCCACGGTGTATAACCCGTGATTCGTTGGTGAGCCAAATTTCCCTTGGTTCTTACTTTGAGTCTACCCGGGGTACATTTAGATTGTTACAACTTTTCATTTTACTTAGAGTTCAGAAAGTATTAAAATATTTTTTCGAGGCGAATAAACGTTAATTATTGCCTCAGACTTATTTGGGCCATGTGCACTTTCGAATAATCCAATTTCACGCATCAAGCGTAAGTTACATAACCTAAATTTCACTGGCTGTCAATGGCACCTTCGTTATGCTTCTCAAAACAATCTTTTTTTCACGGTGGCTGTGCAAAATAGCGAGTACGACATGTGTGGATGGACGATAGGCACCGGGACTACGGTCTTACGTACAGGCCTGGCAACTTTGGTAGTTTTAAGTGGTGGGAATTGTCATAGTTAGTGTCACCGAACTGCCAGTTCCTGATTTGCCCGCTAGCTGCGCAGTCATACTAGGGTATCGTAGATATGATACCGATTTTATTTCGTTGGGTGACGATCAGGGATAGAATGATGCACTTTTAGCCATCAATTATATTTCTAAACGACGTTTCGGCAGGCCCCGCCTACCAGCGCCAGGTTTCTTTGACATCAAAAAACCACAAATTGGTACATGAATTACATTTGATCACTAACTGTCACATTGAAAACCTTGCAGAGTTAAGTAATTATTAATCTATATTGTATATAAATACTTTTGAGTATTTTCAAATTTAATACTGTACATAAGTGCCAACGTTTAATATTTGATCTTATTAAAACTACTGTAGTATTGTTGCAGATAACCTCATGGAGACTTGTGGTCTCGCCGTGGTATGATCGTTGTCTCGTGAAAAAACATTGTAATTGTAAAGTGATTAAATTGTGAAGTGCTTGTGATTATGACACAAGTGTGGATTGTACCGAACTGTTGGAAGTCGAGGAAGTTGAAAACGATGAGAAATCTTGAGTCTTCTAATTTCCTCAAGACGAAGAATCGCGCCGAAGATGGGCGCCACGCGTATTTCGTTCAGATAGAAAAATATTAAGCTTTAATTAGCATTTCACTTGTTTTTGATTAGTTAAAAATATTGTTTATATTCTGTTAATGCACAGCTGTTCAAAACTACCTTATCCCATTCTAACTTAATTGGTTTACCCCAAGGTTGCACTGCTGCAAGTGGTCGAAATGAGCACTACGCTTTTGCTGCACTATTTGCGTCACTCCCCACCTTACGAGCTGAACCTCTGAGTGTCGCCGTCACGTGGACACCGCGTGATTAAGTTGTGAGATGGCACTCGCTCGCTTATACATGCTGTCATACGAGAAAAAAACGGAATGTGACATTATTTTGAAATATGACATTTTTGACAGTCGTGCAAGTAGTTTCACTAAAGAAAAGAAATTGGCGGGTTCGTGACATGTACTCGAGGTGATGGAACGGGTCACTGATGCAATATTTTCTGTCATAATTGCAAAAGTGATGCGACAAACGTCCATCCGTTTACCACCTGTGGAAATTGAATCAGAGGTAAGTACATTTTTCTGTAAAAAAAAGAAGTTCCAGTTTGAAGAAAAAGGTGGTGCTTGTATTAAGGAGTTGAATATTTACCTATATAATTAATTTGTTGTCAAAGATGTGAGGAGTATGGTGAAGAGATGTAGAGGAGGAAAAAAAGGAGAGAGGTGAATTTAGATGCTGGCCGAATAAAAGATGACTTGAGAGTAAGTATATGGGAAAAAGGATTCACGGGACTGGCTAGCTGCAGTATACTAATAGAGGGAGCATTCTGCTCATGCGGTATGAAATCGGAGGCAGTGAGATGATGATAAGAAGAGGGATGCAGGAATAAGGTAGCTGTAAGAGTGTGGAGTCTGGAGGACGTGACATGAAGATGAAAATTTATGTATCAAGTTGAGCAACATATTTATGACATACTTACCTAAACATGCAAACTATATGTGTCTACAAATTCTAACAATCGTTTAGTGAATAAATGAAAGCTAAATTATAATTCACGTTATCGACTGAATTGATATGAAATTTTTCATATGAACTTGAGAATTCAAATACCTGTTGCTAAAGATAAAAAAATGAAAGCTTACGTTTCTTTATTTTTGAGATTTTCACGGATTTCAAGATAAGCCTCTGTAAAAGTTAAACATCTTGTAGCGACCAAGTAAGCCATGACGCGAGTTCTCGCATTTGCGTGCCAGATTTTCTTATGGTTTGTAAGACCCTTTGGGTTTTCCCTCGATTCGGCCATAATCATCTGGTTGCCAAATGCAAATTGCACATGTACTTGGACCTAACCTAAAAAGGTTGACCTCGGTCGGATTTTTTTTTCTAATCGAGTCACCTTCTCCTTGCCAGGGAGAGTTTTTAGTTTTAAGCTTAGCTAATAAGAAATCCTAATTTAGGCAAACTACACACACACGCAATAGACGCGGACAATTTTCTAAAAGCAACTATATCAGTCTACGACACTCTTTGAAGCGACGCCATGCCCGAAATGAGCACTTTAACGATGAAAAATAAAATTGAACTTCGAACAACAATCCAATCGATTATTCAACCTAACCGCAACCTCCACAACTGGTGACACCGACACGATCTGGAAGTGCATAACGCGAGTGCAAAGTATAGTGGTTCTATTCTAATGATTAGTAGCAGTGTGCGATTGTAATAGTACCTGGTGAAAACGAGACATCGACCGAAGTGAACCGCGTTAGTATGAAAATTCCCCGTTGTAGCCCCAAAAACTGCGAAAGTTGGTTTCGTTCATGGGACGCGATGTTTCAGACAAGTGGCGTCATGACCGAAACAACCAAGTTCTACCACCTGATGGCTACCAAGTTACTGAAAGAGGCCATCATCAAACGCCTTTTCGATTCGACAAGCTGACGTGCACGACAACTGCTCGAGAGTGAACAGATCGGCTACCGCACACCTTCGCAGTTTCTGAGGCTTCTGAGAGGTTCAGCAGATGAAGACTGACGGAGGACTCCTTGAAAACCCTCTGGCTGGACTGACTATCGACAGCGACGCAACGAGTGTTAAACCTGTCACAAAATCGGCCGTTGACGAAACAGGCAGCGATGGCAGATCGGGTTGATGAGATCAAGCCTGTGAACGGTTAGCAGGTCGCCCATGTAATGAACGGTGTGTATAGTGAATCGCAGAGCATTTACAAGTACTGGAACGCCTCACTCTCCGGGTTAAAGAGGTGTGCAGAAGAGTAGAGCTCAAGCCTAAAATCGCCAACGGTCACGGCAACAAAGCCGATTGCGCGGACGTAGTTCGCAACGAAACCCGAGCACCAACGATGACTAGCAGAACAACGAGTGGTGGTACCATCACCAGTTCGGAGATCCGGCTACGAGCTCCCCGCAGCCACCAGCCAAGACCTCTATGTATACCCACGCTTGCGGATTGGCTACCAACGGCAGAAGAATTTGCTAAAGCTCTACGCACCCGAATTTCAAGCTGTGCCGGTAATACAGATGAAGGTTCGCCGTGATGGGCTGGAAAGCTCCATCATTGGCGTGGATTTCCTTTCCCTCTACGGATTGTTGATCGACGTCCGTAACCAATGTCTGGTCTAGGAAACAACGTCGTTGACAGTGAAAGGTCAGATGAGTGATACCAGGATGGCATCAATTCAGATCGTGATAGGCAATTTCAGGTATCACAAGATACTTTCGAAGTTCCCTGGCGTGACGCACCCAGCCAGAGTTAACCGTGAGGTAAAACATCACGTGGCGCACTATATCGAGACGACACCCGGACCTTCGACCCACTGCAAGCCGAGATGACTTGCACAGGACCGTATGAAGATGGCAAAAGCGGAATTCGATTTCATACTTGAATAAGGCGTTATCAGCATAGCAGGACCGTACCGGATGGTTACCTTATATCTCACATAGAAGAGTTCATGCAGACTCTCGTAAGAAAAATCAACTTCTCAACAATCGACCTGGTGCGCGCGTATCACCATATTCCGGTCGAACCAGCTGGTATAGTGAAAATCGGGATAACCACACCGTACGGCTTCTTTGAGTTCCCGCAAATACGAATACGGTAATGTGATAAACTCCATGAAGTGTGTGTTCAGCGAACGCAAAGTGAAGTTCCTCGTGGACGCAATAGACTATCACGGAACATGACTCTTGGAAGAGACAGTGCAAACAGTTGTAGAGTTTTCAAAGCTACAGACCGTGAAACAATTACAGAAATTCCTAGGAATTGTAAAGTTCTACAAATGATTCATTCCTACCGCAGCATCTCTTTAGCGACCGTTCAACGATCTTCTGAAGAGCACGAAAAGGAAAGGCGATGCACCAGTCGAGTGGGATAGTGACGCAGACGAAACCTTCAACAGTATGAAAAATGATCTCGTGAATGCAGCTATGCGAGTACACCCTGTCAGTAACCATGCATGCTTCCGAACACGCAATCGTCCTAGCTTCGATTACAGCAACGTGTTAAAGACGCATGATTTGTCAACCGCTAGCTTTCTGTACCAAAGTGCATTCGCCCGCTTAACGTAAGTACAGCGCGTACCATCGTGAACTACTAGCTGCTTACGCTGTGGTCAAGCGTTTTTGATAGGCCGTTGAGAGACATCCATTTACGATATTCACGAACAGCAAGCAGTTAACATACTCGTTTAGGCAAAAACCCGAAAAGGGTTCGCCAAGGCAATTCTGTCACCTGGACTACATCGGTCAATTCACAACCGATATCCGACATATCGCAGGAATTGCGAGAACACCGTAGCCTATGTTCTCTTGCGGATCGTGATAGTATCAACCGTGGTCGACTCCCAAACTCTTGCCGAAATGCAGCAACGTAACAACGAATTTTAAACAATTCTACGAAACGGTTTCCAAACGCTTCAGATAAAGAAAGTGACGTTCCCGGAAACGGACCTGGAATTCTACTGTGATGTATTGACCAACGTGATTCGACCGTACTTACTGTAACGAGTACGGTTTTCCTCGAGGCCAGCGCCTATGAGGTAAACCCGTTATTATGGTGTTCTTTGTCAAATTTTTTAAACGAACAAGTATATAAAGGACCCCTTCTGATGGGTAAAAACCAGGACCAGCTTATCAGACCCCAAAAACCCTGGACTGTCAAACTATATACGGACTTAGGTAGCACCGAAGCCGCCTTGATACGTGAGCAGGCACCTCTGCCCGTTGCTCCCTTCAGTAAGACAAGGGCTTATTTGGCCGTTGCTTCCAGCCGGAGAGAAGTGAGAGAGGCGTATGTCACCTAGTCGCAGATACGGGCTTTCCAGTACTCCCTTCTAATTGCGATTTCGGAGAAAACAGAGTCGCCAGCCTATTTTCAGTAGTGGGTTACTGACCCTAAACACCGCCGATCCTCCAGACCAGGGATTTCCTTGGCTGTCTGTCTGTTTATCCCCCCCCCTCACCTGGTGAAACTTTGGATTCGTGAAGATTGTCGGACAACGAGACAGACGAGTGTATATTTTGACAGTGAATAGGCTTTAATAGTAATAATTCAAATACATTTGGTATCGTTCGCAATTGGCGATTTGAGTTCAGAAACTTAACTGTAGAGAACTAAAATTACAAATAAAGAAATAATAATATTCATCAGAATTTATAGGTTGTGCTTTTAAAATGGTCCCTACAGCTCAAACTTCTTAAATAAACGGCTCTATCCTATCTTTATGAAACTTTTTAGCGGTCCCGGGCTATCGTGGACTCTAAAATTATATCATTCTAATTCCGAATTAAGCGCTTTGCTTGAAGATCTATTCTAACTTTGTAAAGCTGAATTCGAGAATGTCCTCTAGACGAGGTACACTTCGCCTGAATATGACGCAGCTCGGCGCTTTGCCGGACAACTGCTAACCGCTCTTCGTGGTCTTCCAAATTATACTCTCCCGGAGCTCTCGTCGGATTACCTTGTCGACGTCCTTCCCCTATTCGTATGTCCTGTTATGGGTCATCGTCCCGGTATGCGTCGGTTAACGTCAGTCGTGTTTGTTTATCATTTTGGATGTTGTGGGCGCTGCTGATGCCGATGGTGGTCTCGGTCAGCTTTCCGTTAAAGTTGTTGTCGTAATTTGTGTATGTCACGGGCATTGTTGATGTTAATGACGATCTTGATCAGCTGTCCGTTACAATACCGGTAACCCAAAGACGTTAGGTATTCAACAACTGTCCATAAGAACTCTCGCATCCAGGAGTTCGCGTAACGCAGAACTTGATTACGACAAGATTCATCTGGTTGTCGATGAACAGAGACTGCAACGAATGGACACGCTCGTGCATGAACATCGTAGGATCCATGCCAAGCTCCCGAAGATTCCGGTATTGTCTCACTTGCGTAGACGGTTTCGGAGTAGTACAGTTTCGACGTAGACAGGGTGGCCCGAAGCACCTACGTGAACCTGGCACCCGACATGTTCAGAAATCAGTTTTCAAAATTTCCATCGATTCTAAATCGTTTGTTGTTGTTTGTAGTGAAGAAACTTTCATTTTCAGTAAAAAACCAAAATAGATACAGCGTTTCCAAAAATAGGGCTCACTCCATTTTAAAATTTTCGAAAATCGTAAAAAGCGGCAAGTGCAGAATCGTTCGTAATTGATTGTGGTTCAAGAATTTTCGTTTGTAGTAGTCCCAGAAAAAGTTACAGATTTTTCAATTTTTAGTACCAAGTTCACATTGGTGCCAGAGGTAATACCCATCCCGGTCATTGCGGCAGAGACCATCGCAAGGACTCACCTTGCATGGATTTCCCACAGCAGTAGCGCAATGCTTTAGCAATTAGCTGGTCAATGAATTAAAAAAGCAGTATGATTGAAAAAAGCTCTCTGTTATTATTGTTGTCATTTGATGTCATTTTATATTAATAAAGCGGAAATGAAATTAAGAAATCCGGAATATTAAATTGTTTAAAAATATGATTTTAAAAGTTGGTGTGAACAACAAGGTGTGAAGATTTGTTTCCGCCAAGAGTAAAAGCAGAAGTGTCACCATACAAGGTGTTGTACAAAGATGTCAATGCTATTCCATCTGCTCTGCGGTTCAACCTCCGTGAAGAGGATAAATCTGCTAGATACAGACTGTGTCAATGCATTTTGACGTATAATTTAATTCCTACTGTATGGATGAAAGTTCTTGCAAGCCATTGTCAATCCACTGTTGACGGATGTTTAAAAAACTGAAATCAACCATCGATTTATACCAGTGCAGTAGCTCTTCAAAATGATCTGCATACCGCATTTTTTCTAAGAAGGTGGCATTCAGTGTCCAAAAGGTAGAACAGATTTATCTGAAAACAATCATGCAGGCAAAGTGTACTGAGTGGTTTGAGGAGAAAAGTTTAAGAATCACGGCAAGCGGAAAGGCCCATAGCATCAAGACTCAACGTCAGCGATATAAATACTTGACAATCAAGTTACTAGTGTTCAAGGTTTAGAAACGTAAAGCCTCCCTACGCGTTGAATACGCAAAAATTGATGAAATCAAAGCAATTCGTTACTATGAGCAAATGTTTAAGTGCACCGTTCTGCAGTATGATATGGTAATTCAAAATAATCAACCGTCGTTGTGTGCTAGTCCAGATGGATTGATTGTGAAGAATAGCAAGGTGGTTGAAGTCTTGGAAGTAAAATGTCCTATTACTTGCAAAACCAAAGAAATCGTTGATGAAAATGAAACATTCACGTCTTATATCTTGATTTCAAAACCGAAAAATTAACTTTGAAGAGTTCATGCAAATACTACACCAAGTTTCAATTTTCATGTATTGCTGCGGCCTGAGCGCTTGCCATATTTTTGTATTTCAGCGCACGTTGATTAGAGTGCATATCGGTCGAAAGGGATGAGGTTTTCTTGAAAGTGCATGTTCCGAAAATACAAAAATTTTCTTTTACTTATCTTCTACATCGAATTTATTCTTGTATCTTGAGCGCAATAATAATAATTTATCAACATACTCCATATAAACGATACCTTGCTGAACTACAAACAGTCAAAACTAAAGTGAAATCTGCAATAACATAAGGTAAAAAATATTTCGAGTATTTGTGACGTTGACATGAAGCTAGCAACCGAAGTTAGCAGCTAAACATGCGTACATTGATTGAAATAAGGTAGTAAATTCGAATAATAAAAATTAAATACACATACTGTGACGTGGATTTTTCCCGCTCCTCGGTCACTCGGAGAGAATGACCGAGAACTTACCGCGTGCACAATAAATCGGCGTCCACGATGTACCCTGGACCTGAAACAATATCGCGAAATTTGTTAGGCGCCTGGCGTGATCTACACGCCTCGAAATCGGTAATACGATATACCGCGACCATATACTCGGTAGCTCACTACCGCGGAGAAGGGAAGGGTAATTTTTGGGTAGAGAGAGATACGTCACACGTACGCCAACACGTTATTTCACAAAGCAATAATGAAATTAGACAATATATTTCCAGCTAGCGATAATACAAAAAAAAATAAAAGAAAAGAGAGAACAAAAAAAAGTTTAATAAATCTAGAAGACCTCTACGGCCTACGTGCGCTAGTCGCTGTCTTAATCATAACCGCTAATTTACAAAAATCAAAAACAAAATAGGGCCCGATACGCTGCCCGCGATCGTCCTCTACAGAATGGCGCTAATCGCCAACTTAATAATAAACTCCTCGACGGAAACGGAACCGACTTCTCGGCCGACGCTGTCCGCGATCGGTAATAAATCAAACAAAAAAAACCAAAAAGAAATAAAATTGCTTATGCCTACGGGCGCTGATCGCCACCTTATTACTAACTGATAATACCAAAGTCCAAACGGAAAAGAGGCTCGTCGCGTCACCCGCGACTATCCTCTACAAAAGAAGACTCTTATTAACACGCACCCGAGCTCAACTTTCTCCGCGACGTCGGGACGGCTCGCGACCTACACGAGAAATGAGATCGTATCGTACTGATTTGACGTGACCCCGTGCAACGGAATTTCAAATTACACTAGTCTTGCCGCGACTCAAACCCGGGACTCTACTCGACCTTCTCGGTCGCTCAACCGTGGCTCTACGTTAGTACGCGCAACTCAGGCTACGGTCACCAAGCAGATTTATCGGCTAAAGAATTTCGAGAACTTTCGTTAACGCAAATCCTCAATGGCTATCCGTTCCTCGGCAAGCCTTTATTTATTATCTCTCGAAATTCTCTCGCAAGAATATTAGCAACGCTTACCGCTCCACATCCAAGATACGAAGGACCCGACTCCCTCGTGCTTCACGCTTGCCATTATTCCTCGCAACGATTACTTTTTTTTTTTTGAAAAACTCGAACACGAATCTATCTCGCAACACACGTTCACCTTAGTTGGTCGCCAGAACTCGAGTGATCTCAGATGGCCGATCGGCCGCAACGCCGATCTCGTCACGCTAATCGTTCGTGACGTCATCATCCTAAGAATGCGCAACAATCGATCTGTCATCGATTTTGGAGATTGCGCAACTCGGCGCGCACCTGTCGTCGCTACGCGGCGCAGAACTTAAGGCTAGATCGCGATGTCGTCTTCCGCGCAGCTCTACGGGGTCCTGGGGTTGGATGGGGTGGTGCTCCCTCGTCGCCAGCTGGTCTCTCGCGGTTGCCTTTGTCAGGTGTGGCCGAGGTGAGCGGGGAGGCTGCGGCGTGCCGGCCGCCAGCGGGAATCGCGTCTGCCTTGGATTCCCGCGCTGCGGGGATCTGCGTTGGCTCCGACTTCGCAGCCTCAGCAGCCTTCACGCAAGATCTCCGCGGTATCGCCTCGCCTCGAAATATGCTCGGCATCGGAGTTTGGTCGCTGGCCTGTGGCCGGTGTACTCAAAACAAAAATAAAAACAAAAGCCTGCAATATCATAATCGTAATTCGCTATTGCGTCCCTGTCGAAGCTCGGATCCGTGACTCCAGTTCTGGCGCTTTTTACTATTATCGTGACTCGACCCCCGAAACCCTTATCCCTGGGTTTCGCCCAACGTTCAGGGAGCACCTTGTAACGGGCATGTCTGTCCGAAATGCCGCGTTACAATATATATATGTATATGAATATGTATGAAATGAAATCGGAGATATTGCGTCAAGTCAGCCACCTAGACGCAATATCTTCGATTTCATTTTTCGTCTAGGATTTTGTTATACTATGTGTGAATAGTGTCCCTGATGTATATTACAATTTTTCGAGCTGCCATTCCCGAGTTCTTTCAAACCCAAATTTTACGATATTCGAAATCCGCGAATTTTCGATCGATGATATCTCCAAATTGAAAAGTCGTATCAACAAAAACAAGTAGGTGTTCGGATTCCTCTTAAATCCAACTTTTTGAAAATGGATATTTTAGAAATTTTCCACAACGTTTGGGCTGTCGTAACTGAAGTTCAATGAAAAGAATCAAACTTCATCAATGATGTGATTTTTGAAAATATTGACATCTTTTTTTCTGATTTTACGTAGTTTTTTACCTATAATCACGCTCCGTCCAACATGGAAAAACTCGATTCCCAATTGCTATGAAATAAATAAACAACAAATGTGTATAAGTAATTCTACTAAGTCTACGAAACACGTAAGCCTGTGACATTACCTGGGGCATAGTAAGCAATAAAATAGAAACTAATATGCTAAAATAATATTCTCGTAACTACACTCAGTCGATAAGAGCCGCAATCATCTTTCCACACATTAGCATTCAGGCTGTAGTCTAAAGCGTGGTTCAAATTCAAACCGCAAGGTAGCGCAACGGATGATATACATTTAAACGGAGCCAACGAAGATGGCCAGTGGCGTAATATGCAACTTCCTCACGAGCAATAACTCTCTCGAGTTGTTTTACGTCCGTTCGGTAAACGTCATACACTTCTGCCGCTATGTCTACAACTTTTCTTAAGTTGGTCGTAAAGCTCTGTCTTGGTGCTATCTCCGTTACTCGTACATCAACGTCGAAAATGGATTCCGATATTATGGATTCATTTCTTTGGTTAGTTGGTTGTACATTCGCGTGAGTTGGAGGCGCAATCTCGTTGGGTTCAGTGACCTTTAACGGATTGTTTGCCTTCTTTTTTTGTGGTTGTTTTTGCGACGGCGTGCGTTTCTTACCAATTTTACTCGGGTCGAAATTTGCAGCTTTGCCGCGATACTTTGGAGCTATCTGCTGAATTTCTCCTACACTAGATTTTCTTCGCTTCTGCCATATTTATGATGTTTTTATCTTTTTCTTGTTATCAAACACCAGAGATAGAACTGGCTCCTATAAAAGTTGGGGTACTTGGACCAGTTATCACCTCAACAGCTAGGTGTCGCTATTAACGCCTTTAACGACCTTCGTAGGGAAGCGTCTGATGGCTCTGCCGTCGGCCGACGGTATTTTCTATTTAAGAAAACGCTCCGGCTCGAGACGCATCCAATCACCTCCTTGTTTTTATTGATACAGTTTTTAATTTGCAGATATCATGGATCAAAATTCCGTGGATATTGGATATCGTAAAATTTGGGCTTGCAAGAACTCGGGAACGGCGACTCGAAATATTGTGAAATAAATCAGGGACACTACTCTTACATAGTATAACAAAATCCTAGAAGAAAAATCTAACGGAAGGTATCGAAGTCTGAAGGTGGCTGACTTCACGTGGGATGCCCCGTTCGTGCGTGTGTATGTGTGTGTGTTACATATTATTTGTAGTATTGCACGCTGTCCTTCGGCGTGAATATAAATTTAAAATTTCGTGGTGTCGTTCAAATCGATACATACTATGTAATAAAATACGAAAAACACGTGCATAACAAGTAAATAAAGTTGTGGTTGGGTAATAGAGGGTTTAGTTGAAGCGATCGTGGTGCGGATAACAAAGGGTTTGGTTAACAAAGGTTTGGATAATCGACGGTCAGTCTAGAGTAATTGTAAATTATCCAAAGCTCACTACATAAAAATGACATCATCACCATCAGACTATACCTAGTTCTGTTGGTAATTTGTCCAAAGTATTATGAATCACGTGTTGAATGCTCCTTTCTATATGTATACGGACTTTAGCAATCCTATATGTTTTCTTGACCTCTTCTTCCGATAACATGCCATCGTGTACAAAAAGAGGCATGACGACAGTACATGTCCATTTTTCAACAGATTTTTAATTTCAGGATAGCCGTTGTACATTGAAATCTGGTCTCCAGGTTGAACCGAATTTAAAAATCCCGATTTGGTGATAATAAAAGCACCAGTAGTTCTCCCTCCATAGCATTTACTAACAAAACCTATCATACCATTCGGAGTTACCGCTAGTAACAATTGGACTGTTTTTGCACTTTGGTAATGAGAATACATAAATATTCCTTCATCATCTTGTTTGGGCTGCAAAATTTTAATTTTTGTGCAATCAATGATTGCTGTACAATTTGGATAATGCGGTCGGAAAGTGGGTGGTAAATTTATCATTACTGTCTCTTTGCTCGACTAGAAACGAAGTTTCACATTCTCTGGGCTACAAATTTTTGAACTAAATTGAAAAGTTTTGGCACTCCTCTTTAGTGAACATTGAAGAAAACAGCCAGAGCATAATCTGACATTCTAGTTACAATTTTTATTAGGAAAATGAGAAGTTTATTTTCCGTAGAAATTTTACTTTATCGAACTCCATCTGCAGGTAACATCCTCAAGACTAAGTTGAGAACTTGAGTGCCAACACCAATTAAAATTTTCCAAGCATGAGAGTTCCAGCTATTTGAAAAGTGTCTTTCGACTTTTCTGGTGTAGACTGAAATATTCACCCATTAAAAAAGAAATAGTATCGAGTAAAACCAACTTGAGGAAACTGAACAGACAAAAACACTGTCATTTAGTCAAACAGGTACAGACCATTGACTACATGTGCATGAATTTGTCGTACTATATCATGGAAATATTGTGTCAAGTAAATTCGTGACCTCAATGTGATGACTAAATGGGTTTCTCGGATATGAAAGTCGTCATACGTGAACAAATTAGTTAATTTTTAACGTTTCGGCCCGAGATGAGAGCTCTCAGAAGAACGCATTTATTGAATCACTTTTCATAGTGAATACAAGTGGTATCATACACATATAAATTACAATTGAAATACAGAATATTCGAGTGAAAGTTAATCTAGTTACCTTGATGCGATCACATGCTGCTTACACAGAATTATTGAAATTTTATTTACAATACGGATATTATTAAATTAGTACTTTATGCAACAAGTGACGAAAATCAGAGAATGGCGATGAGTAGGTATGTGCGTGAGCACGAGTCAAAGGCGAGCCTCAGACAAGTGCGGAGCTCGCACACGAATCACCATTTCCTGATTTTCATGACTAATTGCATACAATATTTTTTATCATGAATTTTTCGGAAGGGAATTTTCATAACTGTGTGTCAATGTTAACAATTAACTAATTTGTTCACGTATGACGACCTTCATATCCAAAAAACCAACTTATCCATGGAAATATTGTTTAAACATCTACTATTAAATTATACATGTGAGGTATACACTTATGTGCATACATATATTGTAATTAAGTTGTGTTCACACGACTTATACATCCTGTATAATATTCAGTGACCAAATGTTTAATCATTTGTCTACAAATGTACGTTTCCTCGGCCAACGAGTATTATTGTAGAAAACGGTCAGTTTTCAGACTATAACAGGAGCACTTCGATTCAAAATGTATCCTTTTTTTCCACGCATTATTCGGTGCTATAAGATTTCTTTGACTCGACGTTTACTTATCATGCACAGAAGACCCATTCATTCCTTTAAAAATACGGGAAATTGCATTTCACAACTGTTACTTTTTACTGTGATAAGACACAAAAAAATATTAGCTTCAGCTTTAGTAGCGTGCCATAACATCAAGTCGAGTGGAAAGTAGCTGCAAAATTTTTAAATCGTCTCATACATACTTCAGAACACGCAATTCCGATTGTAATATTTATCAGTATGTAAATGTCATCGTACTTATGTATTTAGTTGGTGTCGCGATGAAACTGAGTTTCAACATGAGCCTCAATGCAAGATGAGTACATATTCAAGATTCAAGCAATCTCTCCAATATTTCTGGCTGAATAAACTCAGGAATATATTATATATGCTCAACTTGACTTCCTATCGCTTGGAAAATTACTTCATGATCTGCATTTCGAATTCTGACTTATTCACCTCAATTGTTACGAGCATATCGGAATTTCGCTTTTATGTTCAACATACAGGGTGGGCATAAAAAATAAACGTGACTGATTTGAAACGCGAATAAATTCCGAACACGTTGACAGATTTCGAAAACTTTATTTTGATGGAAACTATAAGAATGAATCTTTCATGTCACGTTCAAAAATCTGAAATTCCTACTGAAATTGTGATTCGAAGATTAATTCTGTCATTTCAGAAAGTCTCCGAGATTTTATTTACATGCTACGAAACGTTTCTTGTAAGATTAAAATAAAAATGAGCACTACAAAGTTAAAATTCTGTTTTCGAAAGACATTATCGAGAAATTCCAGAGGCAAAAACTGTGCCTGTAAATGATGTCGAGATCTTGATGAAAATTGATTCAGCGAACGATGAATCACCAACCACCAGGCAGTTGGAAAGAACATTTTAGATTTTTCGACATCATGTTGTGGCAGACTTTGGATACCAGCAAATTACCTGGAGCATCACATTTTCAGTCGTGGGAGAGAATTTTTTACTGATCCGTAAAACAGAGTGCTAATTCGAAAATTTTCAGGTCAGTTGCAAAATTAACGACGGAGCCAGAATCGAACCTAGTGTCTAGAGATGCTTTACCGGAGACTTACTCCACTAGACCACCTAGCCGCTTGACTACAATGTCATTAATTTCTTTCATCACCTGTATTCGAAATTTATTTTGGTTCGTGTGCCGTGTATTTGTAGAAGTTGAAGGATTCGTCGCAAGAGACACAATTTGAGAGAGTGTGTAATCGTGGCTTATTTGTAAGTGTAACTCATTACACTCCTGTATTAAGCCATTTAGACCGGACCCGGCCGATCATCAGAATGATATAGAGAAGTCATATACATTTTTTCGCGAGAAAAATTGGTAGAGATCTGTGGAAGTTGAAGTCACATGGCCTGTTTCTTTACTCTTCAGTGCACGAGATATTACATCCTGGCGAAGGAGAGTTTTGATATTCGTATTGAAGTTAGTTACGTTGTCGTATCGATTCATGCAGAGGAAACACCATTATTTCACGATTTTGGAATTGTCTAAAATTCTGTAAAACATGATAAAACAAAACACACTCATGTTTAAAAATCTTGGACAACTGTAAAGTTAAAAAAACAATGATTTTTTCCCCAATGTCTTGTTACGATAACTTTACTAAATCCAATCTCGTTTCTGGCAGTAGTAACTATAAATGGTGGACACATTGAACCGTATAACTGAATTCTGCTTCCCGTGTACTTTTTCCCGTTGATCGTATTAATTATTAGAAAACTTTTAAATATTAACAATCAACGACATAAATAAAAAGCATAGTGATGTACATTTTTTTGTAATCAGTTGAACCGAAACAAATCAGTCTTTGATCATAATTTAAGATCGAAATTAAGTTGAAGATTCTTTAATATTAATTTTCTTCATACACCCAGTGACTTTTTCACAAGCTGATTTTCAAGAGCATGTATCTCAGCAGCGAATAAAATTTTTCAAATTTTCAAACGTGCCACGAAAGATTCATTCCTCTGGTTTCGAATAAAATAAAGCTTTAGAAAATCAGTCAACGCGTTGGCATTTTATTCACGTTTCAAATCGGCCCCCTCTTTTTTTGACCCGCCCTGTCGATAGATATTTACATGTAATAGATTGCGCTTTGAATTGTTGTTTAACTTTTTATTCTAGTCAAGGGGGATTTCAAATAATACAAATTTCATTGTAGTTTTTCTTGCAGGGTATCAGTTTTCCAATTCATTTGTGCTAACAAGACGTTCATCTCTAAGGCCTACAGGAGAGGACATTAGTACGCAATGTATAAATCTTTATACTACGAATACTGAATGCACAGGAAACTCTAACGAATAGTGCATTGCATACACCCTTTATAGTAGAATTCACCATATCACAATGTTTAAATCTAAGAATAAAAGCGGTAGGACAAAATTAAGAGGAAGAAGAGGAAGAACCATGTTAGTGATCTTTGACCTGGAAAAATAATCTTGGCTTTATAGTACACATTTCAAACGATTTAGCGAACAAAAAGAAGTTTGAATCTGCCAGAGGCAGCGTTTTGGGTTACCTGACACTGTTATCTGGACGCGTTAGAAGATTAAGATTCAGAATGGTAGATTTCGCTCCGCAATTCCGTTAGCCCTTCTTCTTTCTTTCTCTCAATCTTGACTAAAGATTGCTGGCAAGATGCGCGCTTCTTCCATCCAAGTGTATGCGGAATCTTTGAGATAGTATAAGAATTTTTTGCCAGTTCAAAATAGCGAAAAAATTTTGCTCGACCAATTTTATCAGTGATATCCAAAAATCTGCAACAATTCGATAATTGTGGCTTCTAGTTCTACATTCGTGACAAAAGAGGTAATATTGAAAGTAGGTATAACCAGGAAGAAAAGAATCCAATTCTATTTGAAATCAATTTTAATGCTTAGAATACGTGTACAGTTGCTTTGTCATTGTTTAATAGACGCAACGATATTTTGAGCTTTTTATTCGTAGTAGTAAGCAATGCAACATGTCGCTTGTTTCGCAATTGTAACATGAAGACCGGCTCTCACTTTTTGCATGCAAATGACCCGTGATTAGTAATTTAGATATTTCTATTAGAAAGTAGGAATTAGAATATTTGAAAAATTTATTTATATCCAATGGAAATGTCACATATCGAGGTGATGCTTTATTTCAACAAGACTGCAATAATTTCGGAAATACATTTATATCTCACACTACACCTATCTTCAGAATAATTTGAGAACAAAGAGCTGGCCCCGAAGTTTGGGTAGAGTAACGACGTGAACGTCATCGAGTCTTGAGGAAAGCAAGCCAAGGCTTACAACAGTCTTTCACCCCGAAGAGGATAACCGACTGTCCTCTCCACTTGTATAACATTGCGACACCGCTCTTTATCGAACCTTTCCTCTCTCGTTCCCAGTGCCAGATTACGGAATATGCCAACAAGGCCTAGGCCTAGGGCAGCCCACCCTTGGAAGCGACAAAGTTTTGAGGATCGTAATATCCTTTATTCCTGACTCAACTGTGATGGCTATTTTATTGACCAGAAAAGCGGGAGAAAAGTAGCACGTGTTTCCCTCTTATACTTTTTTCTCCGCTCATATGCAACTTTTTTCAAGTCAATAAAGTGGTCACAGTTAAATCAGGAACAATAGCCTATATGTAATATGGGAATAAAACCGTTTGCTTCCTCTGATGATTACTACCTTCGATTCGCTCAGACAGTAAATCCGTCCTCGGCAATAATCTTCGAGTTTATTCCCTTGTTACATAATGTACTACCTTTGGCCTTTTTTTCTAGATCATAAGACATCGGTTATCAAATAATCTCCCAAATGCAATGCCTGGATACTGACTAAAGATTGCTTTGATGTTATTATTCAACCTCGTTTTTAAGACATCTTATGAAAGTGACTAGTATTGTCGCATTGTTACCTTCATTGATTGCATGAAATAGCGGCAGGTGGTAGCATAAGACGTACGTGTAAAGCTACAATCGTGGCCGAATCGTGGTTACCGCTGATACGAAAACCAAGTAAAAGTAAGTAACTCCATCAACACGTGGTGATGGTACAACATTTTTCTCGCAAGTAAAGTATGGCCTGAATAGTATAAGTATAGGCGTTATCACAGCATACCCTATTGGAAACTTTATGCCATGAGTCGAGAACGAAAGTTTAGCGCTTCCTCGTACCGAATAAATACGAAGGAAAATGGAAAAAAAGAACATGTCTCGTAAGGAGAAATGCAAAAGTTAGATAAATCCGTTGTTTTGAAGAGGGTTATTAGTGCCACCGCCACGGAAGGACTAGCCAATACAGAAAAGAGTAAAAATTAGAAGCGAAAATATAGATGTAGATATTGAAAATAACGATTTTCTCGTAGTAGAAATTGGAAATGAAGTCAAAAGATTTTGTTGCTCTTACGATCGAAAAAGATTAGCCGAGTCACACTTTAGATATCTCTGAAATTCATAATGATCTGGACAATAGCCATTGTTCACAATACCATTGAAATTTGCAAATTATGCCGATTTGAAATTCTATGTGACGATGTTGTTTGACAAACATTGCACGAGTAAACATCCCGTCAAATAGATATTAAATGATTGAAGTATCGAATATTTACTAACGCACGGTAGCGAACAGAATACAAATTGTGACTTCACTGGTTTCGAGCAACAATATGCTAATAAAACTCCGCGTACATGCCAAAAATGTTTTCGCACGACAACCCGCAGATGATGAATTGAAGCCACAGAATAATCTTGTATACTCGAAGAGCCAAGGAGCCGTGTTGCGTGTCCCATAACGATAACTTCGAGGGCTCTCTAACCCAGCGACAAGTGGAAATCACGCCTGAAAGAATAGGATAAGGTATCCAAGCGTTGTTCGGCCGACGCTGGGTCAGCGCTGGCCCATGTATTGGGTACCAGTACTAGCAAAAAGACCCCGGACCGGCCAAGACTCGATGTACAACCTCTGTTTGCTAGCGCTCATCCCACAGTGGTTCAGGTTTTTACCGCCAGTACTAGCAAGAAGACCAACACTGGCCCAAACTCGGTATATAACCTCTGTGTCGGTATCCGATGCTGAGCTCGCGCTGTTCAATATATTCAGCACCAGTACTTGTAAAACCACCATCACTGGCTGAGTTTCGATAGCGAAATACCGTAATTCAAAGCCGTGCTAATAGAGCTGCCAAATAGAGAGTTAAGAATAGTTCTCTTTTCATGAGTTTCCCGACTTTGACTTCTGTCCACACTTCACAGTGACTACAGTTGTGTAGCCCCTACCCTGTGATTGGATGGATACGTAACCTCTGTTGCATTTCGGGCTGGTTTTCGCTTTTTCATTCTAATTCGGTAGTAATATTAAATTTAAGCGATGTTTGCCACTGCTTGTTCATAATGCCTTATACAATAAATATGCGGACTGTTCTCTAAAATTCGTCAACTGTTGGAAATCTTAATATTTAGGCCACAAGTTCTCAAGCTAAAAAAGAATTCAGATTTAACCTCCCATGACCGCAAATTATTTTTATGTATTCCTGTCATATAATTGATGTGTTAGTAAACGAAAGGTGAAGCGAAATGAATCCATTGAATAATATATCTTGGTTAATAATACTGGTGAAGTGATGGTTAGCGGCACTGGCATAGTCATGGCCAGCAATACTGGCTGGTTAGTGGTAGGATATTGGCCCAGTGCTTATTAAGAATACTCATCTAAATCTAGACGCCAAGCATAGGACCTGCCTTATCATGCCAGCTGATAACCAGCAATAATCCAGCACTGGGACTGAAAGCTGGCCCGCAGTTCAAAACATTACCAGCATTTTTTTTTTTTTCAATATACCTTTCCATTCATCGCATTGGTAAAATACCTCAAACACCGTGTATTGAAATGACATGACTTCAGGGTTTAGGGACGAAAAATTGATTAATCTGGCACTGGTTGTTCTGTGAAATTCACTCGAATGTTGAGTTTCGGCTGCAATATCTCCTTTTTGTTTTCAGGGTGTAGATACGAAGGCCGCAGATATCAGGAGGGCGCTATCGTTTCCACTTCAGAACCGTGTCTGCAGTGTCGCTGCGTCGAGGCCTCGCTGAGATGTCGTCTTCGTGTCTGCCCGCGAACCCCAAATCCTACACCGGCCGAGTGCCGCCTCCAGATTTCTCCGGTCCAAGAATGCTGCTCGGAGATCGTCTGCGGTGAATCGAGACGTCAGTATTTCCACGTCCTTTTGTCACACGTCATAATGGACTTATAGGTATCACCGCTTCCCCAGGCAGTCTGCCACCCCAAAATTGGCAACGGCCATAACCTCTAGAGAATGGAATCTGCAGTCAATTGCTGTTATTAAATTGCGTAGTATTCCGGAAAGTTTGAAATTTACCTAATAAAATGGTAATCAGTACGCATCACATTACGTAGTACATACGTTGTGTAAGATTTTTGTTCAGTTGCCTCAAGTATAATGTAAATATATGCATATTGATCATACATTAGAGTTGGAAAAATTAGGAATTTTATGAAGAATGCGGAATTGAGGCTGTTATACTACATTTTGTACATTCGCGATCACGCGAGAAACGTTATTTCTCTCTCTAACTACTTTGTATTATCATTTGTCAGCGGGTGTCTTGATCAGTATTGGGGTACGCCTGGTATCTACTCACCTCAAGGCTGTGTTCAATAGCTACGTGCTCAACGAATACATAGCCATCCTGTCGATGATATTGTTTGCCATCCAATTTTTCAAACTTTTCGGTAGTACAACATATTATGGTATCGAAACAACATATCTATAATCTTAAAGCCACCGAAAAGTTTGGAAATTTATGATGCAAGAGTCAATCCTTGTGGCAATCCTGGTAGTGATTGAAAACTGCTCGACTGCTCGAAAAAAGCTTCTATTTTTCCTGAACTGATCATAGTTGCGATATTTCACTTGAAACCCAAAAATTATTTTTCGTATCCATCAAAAGTTTCAAACTTGAGTACGGGCTTGCAGAAATTCAGTTTTCATTTCCGTAATTTTTGGATTACGTCTACTGCAGACGATCTGATTTTTTCAAGATAAATTATTTTATGAAGGTTAACGTTTTACTCTTTCAATTGTGTTTGAATACTGACAAAAATTTTGCACAAAAGTGTGTGGAATCAATAAACTTTGCTTAGATCTTTTGTGCAACAATGGTAAGTCTGTAGCAGAAAATATCTTTGATTTGATTCTTCATGAACTTTAATGGAACTGTTATCATTGTATAAAAATTCCGAAGGAAAATAAGATTTTGGATTCAGACATTAATTCCAACCGTTCTTGCATTCAAATCACTAGTAGTGACATACCCAATCAATGTGTTACAGAATAATTTGAACTGTTTTAAGCCTTTTTCAGATGACAATGAAAATTCTCTAAGACGCATAGATATCGAACCAGATGACGTCACAGAAGAAGATGGTATGATTGTTAATAATATTGTTATACGGCACTTGACATTGCCTACAACTACAGTATGTAGATACACTCAAATTCGATTAATACTTGTTAGGGATTGTTTGGAAATAATGCCTTCATGAAATATCTTTGAGAATGCTAGGCATTTCAGTCTTCGTTATCAGAAATCAATAATAAAATATTGCAGCTTTATGACTTAAAAATTTTGGAATTGTTTTTATAGCGTGAGATACTCTCGCTCAAGAAAAAGATAGTTTCCTCACAATTGACGGATGACTTAATGATCTGTGAGCCAAATCATGCTTTCAAAATCACTAAAATAAAATTGTATTATCACGAAATTCTCCGACAACATTCTTGTTCTCCAAAGAAATTTCGACATGTGAACATTTTCACAACAGTTTCCAAATATCGAACATGCTCTTCAATCGTACGTATGATTGCTACTCACAATATGGATTTTCTTTTGCCTGTGAAATTGACATTTTGCATGTTCAGGATGCCTCTTTGAAGGAGTTCGATACGGTGCTGGTTCCGCAATGATGGCAACTAGACGTTGCGAGTATTGCTACTGTATACTAGGCGCACGGCGTTGTGTCAGTCCAAAATGCCTCTTGCCATTACCAGGGTGCACTCCCCTCTATGCCCCACACTCTTGCTGTCCAGTCGCCTATAACTGCACTCACAATCAGGGTAAGACAAGGAGCAGTTTCGACTGGTAACTATACTCAACTGTCGATACTATATGGTTCGTGTTCTAGATGAAGAGACTTCGACAACGATGCAATCGCTGTCTTTGAATGGTGAGTGGTACCATGTGGAGTTCTGGATTAAGCATACCGAGAAAAATTTTAATTTCTGGTTACACTTTACAATTCTATATACCAGAAAATTTAATATGTGTTACTATTCTTTTCGCATATCGTCACTTCTACTATATTTGATGTTGGTGAAATAATGAAGTGATGCTCAGGCCTTGTCCTGAAAAATGCAATAAACTTAGCAAATGGATTGATAATTGCAACTGTCACAAAATTAAAAGTGTACTTCTGAAACATTTTCTTGTAATTGAAACAGTGTTTAAAAGTTATTGTAAAGATACTAATTGGACCATAATTTCCTGGCAACTGTAACGATATGAAATTCTTCTCAGTGAAGTCTGATTAATTAGCGTCCCATGGCTGAGGAAAATGTACCTCAGGAGCCTCGAGGGCTGCATGATCTTGTACTTTTACTGAGGTTATTATACTCTATCAGGTTGTCGCGTGGGAAATCGAGTCTACAACGAAGGCGAGATGGTGAAGGATATTGCATGGAAGGCACCCTGCGACAACTGCTTCTGTGCCATGGGAGCCGTGCGTTGTGTGCCACTGGCTTGCGCTCCGCCGCTCCAGGGCTGTAGCCCAATTGTTAGAGAAGGTCAATGTTGTCCGTCGACCTACAATTGCAGTAAGTACCGTGAGACACACGTACAGACAGGTGGATAGCGTGTGTTGCGAAACGTGACCGGGATGCGACGCGAAGGCGGAATTCGTTGATTCAAACCCTGACTTTTGTAATGCCACAGGTGGAAGTATTGAGGTGAAGGCTACTCAGAACTACGCCTCGTACGCATTTGTCAGCAAAGATTACGCCAATTTTCGAAAGGAAACGCACTTTCATGTGAGTTCTTTCTGCAGCTAAGTCTGTGACTACCTTGGGGATTATACATACCTTGGCAGTCCCAGGAAACTAAAGATCCAAGTACGCAGATGCCAAGATTTTCATTTACTCAGGCAAGCTGGTTAACTGTGCCCGGTTAAACCTCGAGGTGAACTGTCAATACGTGCAAGCATTTCCAGGTTATGTTGACTTAAGGAGAGACTTCGTGAAATATTAAAAATCGTCACTAAAAGTCGAATAAAAATCCTTTTACAAATTATTATATTATAGTAGTATATGCTTTGAAACGAAGCTTCGACCTCCTGTAATGAAAGTGCATGTGCAAGGAATTTTTTTTGCAGCGATGGGCAGAATATTTTTCAAAAGGTTTCTTGCGCCAACATTTTCAGCACAAGAGGTTGAATTTTTTTTACAATGCATATCATACCATAACCTGTAAATTGGTAGTCGAATTTTTTTATATTTTACCTACTTCTTTTAATCGTACAGGAATGAAAAAAAACTGTTCTTTGTCGAAAATTTCACTGAAGTTTCACCTTGAATGTAGACCCACCATATTTTGACTACCTCAAATTGTCAATGCAACATAGCATTGAGATGCCCGCAAATTGTGCTAGCTAGGTGTCTGCCCGCCACTGAGTTGGTCAACCTAACCAGCAAACGTAACCTTGGCGTCAATCAATTGAATTGATGAATGAAATCACATGATTCGGCATATGCGCATTTCGGTATTCAGTTTTCTGATACTATCACGGTATAATTTTAATTCACTACATTGAGTAAATGACATTACTAATGCAGGTGAAATGATTATTCTCACCCTTGAGGAAATTTACGTGTCAACCGACACGGAGACTCAGATTCAGCCGTCCTCCGATATCTTGGTTTTTCATGCACTTTACCCGGTATTCTAGTATTGTATCCAATGGAAAAATTACTAAACGCTGTGACAAAAATTCTTGAGGAGTATTCAACACAATTTGATTTTCGCATTTTTTTTTTTTCGTCCTGCTGGGCTTACATTTTCTTGCCACAGATCATTCAAGCAGGTATTGAACGCAAATCTGGTTGAAAAACTATCCAATTGAAGAATTTCGATTCAATTACTTGGAAGCTACAAAAGAATTAGTCAAGTTGAATTTGAAAATAGCAGAGTTGAGAGAGTTAATAACCGCTATGAAGTGATCACATGCGTTCTTCTGCTTCACCAACACTCGAAGCACATCTTTCGTGCAATTTTAATGAAATTTAACTCATCTTGTCCATAAATGAATTTGTTCGAATCGTTTGAAGTAAAAAATATTGATGTAAATGACGATATCTGCTTGCGTGTCTACTACAAATATACAATAATAATTGCTCGATTAAAAACAGATATCCAATTATTTATCAAAAATTTACTCATGACCACATTAAGTCCGATTAGTTGATGAAATCATTTGATTCAAACAACCAAATTTTGGCTTTAGCGAACAGAAAAATGAGAATAAGTCGGTAAAACACGCTACTCTCTCTGAAGTAGTTAAAAAGCTTCGTTTTAAATATATATTTTTTGTCTTTAAAAAATGTAGATTTAGTTACATTAAACCTGATCAATTTCAGCCGCAAATTATACATGGTTGTTTTACAAATTGTTCATACACTTATTTCATAATGAGTACGGGCAATGCTTCTTTCTTAACGATGTTAATTATGAGGCATTTAAAAAAACATACTTTACAATCTTTGCACTGAAATAGTACATTATGTAACAAGAGAATAATCGACTTTTATTCCTGTATTGCATATAGGACCTTACTTCCGACTCAACTCTGTCCACATTATCGACTTGAAAAGTGAGACTCAATATTATTTACAATATTGTGTGTCGAACTCTTAACAGAGATGATTCATGAAAAAATAAATAGTAAGAAATTTATACAAGTAGCATACGGATGTAGGTTGTATTTCAAATAAACAGATAAAACCATTTTTTGTATAAATAATCATAATTTTTTCAATACGAGGTGTAATAATTTTATTACCCTCAATACTATAATATTATTGTCAGTTTATAATAATACAGAAAGAAATAGTTCAACGCTAAAAAAAAAAGAAAAAGAGAAAAACGGGAATCATATGCTACTTTCATTCCGTTTTTCACGTCAAAAAAGTGGACTTTTCAGTTGAGACGGGAGTAAACTAATTTTGCGTACTTGAAAAAAAAATTTCATATCGAGGAAGTAACCATGCCTGGTGTCAGGTCTGCATGGTGAAAAAAGTTTTTCTTAAGTCACTTGAAGTTAATTGAGGTCTCGTGAAGTGATAGAGTCCTTTAAAGTCACGTAAAGAGTTACTTGAAGTTCCTTGACATCACGTGTAGTCACGTGAAATGACGTGAAGCCGCTTGAAATCATGTGAAGTCAATTGAAATCACGCGAAGACACGTAAAGTTATGTAAGCTTACCTGATATCGTGTGGAGTTTTCCGAAATCTTGGTGAATTCGTACATGCGCCCAAATTCAGGAGTGGAACTTATACCCACTCGTCTAACATAATGTATACTAAAGTATCCAGCCCGCACGTGCTTCCAGCCTCACTTTTGTTGGTTTCTTCATTTCATTTTCTTGGTCTACTTTCGTTATCTGAAGACATTAGAAAATTTTGTCCAATCTTCTTTCGATAATAGTTTAAAAAGTATTGAAGACTCAAACTCTACTATTATGTCGAAGTCTGATTTTTTAAATACGAATTACATGCTATGAGCTTCATCTTTTGATTTTCAATCTCCGCTAGCTCTTTTTCCGTGGAAATAAGCTCTCGCTTCGTAATCAACGGTGCACCTACTAATTCCATTCCAATAAGTGTGTACATCCCGTGAAGAATTTCCTGATATACATACATGACTATATCTGAATATTTTTCGTACTTGAAAAACACAGATGTATACTTTACACAATAATATCTCGCGATACAATAAACTCAAAACTTCAACTTAGTACAATACATTACATAGATCTACTATACACGTATAACTCAAACGTAGAAATACATAACAGTATTTTTTGGTAATTTCTATATATACTAAACTTAAAATGTTACACTAGCTTCGAGAAAGGATATCATGGATAAGACTCCAAACAACTCATTAAAATTTTTTTTCTGTAAAACTGCATTTGGAAGATGGACTGGATTTTTGAAACTTGGAATTATAGAGAGTGGAAAATTTTTATTCAGTTCATTTTTTGAAATTCTTGATTACTAAATTACAGTTTCTTTTCATCACGGATGACTTTATTAGACTTTATTATATTCTGGATATGTCCATATCAGGTCATATCAAGCCATAACAGAAAATTATGTATAAATATATACGACCTTATCTGGCCAGATATGGCCATATCCATTTCCATATAATTTTTGAAAAAACCGGATATAATCGTATGTGTACATGCATGATGCTAGATATGACCAAATATGGTCGTATGTGTACATGTATGATGTCGGATACGACTGGATATGGGCCTATATGTACATGTATGCTACTAGATACGACCGGATATGATCGTGTGCGTACATATTTGTTGTCAGATACGACTGGATATGTGCGTATGTGTACATGTATGCTACTAGATATGCCCGGATACGATCATATCTGTACATGTATGACACCAGATACGACCACACATGGTCGTATGTGTACATATATGACGCCGGATACGACTGAATATGGTTGTATGTATACATGTATGCTACTAGATGCGACCAGATATGATTCTGTGTGTACATGTATGCTACTATATATGGCCGAATATGATGGCATGTGTACATGTATGATGCTAGACACGACCATATATGGTCGTATGTGATTCCAAATACGCTCACACCTGATTCGAATACGATCGTGCGTAATTAAGATACGAACGTATCTGGTTCATATACGATGGTATCTGATTAATTTTTCCCAGGCATTTTCACCGTTGCTTGTATATTGAAGCGCAAATCGTCTGTAATTTTCTGATCTCTGTTCGATGGGTACTGAACAATGCAAACGCTAAACAAATCAAGAGACACGAAAGTGTCTCGCGCCAAGTATATTGTAAGAAAAAATTTACGCGTGAGACGCAGTCTCTTCACCGTGACAATAAACCGTTGACCTAAACGGCGAAAATATTGTCACATACCTGTATTTCTCTCCTTTTACGATCAGCCGCGATATTTGACAATTTTATTGAGAATACCGTTTTGAAGAGCTTTCATTTAAGCTCTATATCAATGCAATCGGTAAACGAAGAGCCGAACTATACCAGTTCTAATATTTCTGGCCGGGCTGTCAGCAGTTAGTCTCAGAGCAAATCAAAATCAATCTAAAAATGCAAGAGACCAGTCGCATGCGCCCGAAAACAGCGACCGGCTGCAACCACCACTCGTCATTCAAAATTATCCATAATCCAATGCTAGACACACGGACGCACCGTCTATGTTGTTCACACGCGATCCTAATTTTTTTTTGTATAAATAGTGTTTGTGCGAAATTATGACCGACATTTATTTGCAAAAAGAAACCTCTATTAACTTGCCGAAAGTTGATGTAAGTATGGTGGTGGAGGTTTTCGGTAAACCGAGAATTTCGCCTGCAGGTAAGTTTTAAGAATTAAGGCCGGCAGGTAAGTCATGTTTTACATCATTGATATATGTTAGTACATCATGTTGGTGTAAATGTATGAGAATTGGTCTATAAATCGTGGCTTCTATTTCATATAATATGTATAATTCATCAGGATTTTCTAAATTTATTCTATGTCAAGTTTTCGGAAGTGCATTGTAACTCAAGTATGAACATCAATCGCAGTGTGCTTTATTTATTGTGTTTTGTGTATTTTTCTATATATACAAGAGAGTCTACGGAAATTATTTATTTATAATATCAATCAGCATCTATATTTTTCACGGACATAACCCGATAGATATAACTTCTGTTTACTTAGATTTGCTGGGAAAAGTTATGGGGATGCAGCGATTAGGTACATCGAGATCCAGATGAGATCATCGCTTGAGCTCAGCCTGCACTGCGGAAGCAACAATCAGTCCAAAGCACAAAGTGCGTAGCAAATTGCATATCGTAACATCGTTGGCGGACAAAGGGCAAGAGTCAATAAAAACTGTAGATTGTCGCAAGTGTGCGGTGACAACTGGTATGTACTAAGCACTTTGGCATAAAATATGTTGCATTAGCATGTTTAGTATCTTGTTTGATAGGCGGATGCAAGCATGCTATTGCCTCGCTCATGAGGGTTCATCGAAAAAGCGTAGATCTGGCACCAACAGAAGTCAACTGATACTGGCAAAAGCCGAAAGACAAGGGTTGGAATACACAGAAAACTGGGCTTTCATTGACCAACGCAATTTCTAAACAATCCGTCAACTGCGTGAATGAACGGAATGCATGGAAAGAATATCTGAACCAATGCTGAAATGTTTGTAAATGTAAGAAATAAATCAGTAAACAACATTTACATCGTTTTTTTCATCTTCAATAATATTGCGACGTAAAAATGCACCGAGTATTGCTTCGCGTTCTCGAACAATGATGCCTTCACTTTTAGGGTTATGAAATCTAAGCTGTTGAAATAATCGGGATAATGAATAAGAAAGCATTTGAACGTGCTCTGAAACGTACGGGTGAAAAATTTATGATGAATATTTTATACGAAAGAAGTGTTGCCTGTCGGGCAATCATCAGAAAAATGATTTTACTAATGAGTCCAACAGCCTGGCAACTATTTTTAACTTGACGTAAGAAAATTTGTATAACACAGAACAGCATGCTTCGTGGGATACGTTTTTATTCATCAGTCATGAATTAATATGCAATGTAACGGCAATAAGACATAAGATCAGAGAGTATTAAGACACGAATTATTATAGAGATACTTCAAACAGAGTGCTCAGTGTATCGAACATAGTGGGATAGAAAAAGTCGAACTAGCGAAGTATATCGTGCAAATTGTAATTAATCTTCCATGGCACAAGGCACATAGCTTTAGCTTGGAACGAGCGAATTGAGTGATATGAATTTCAGCTAAAATTTATTTCTATAAAAAGAACTATTTCGATACAACATCAACAACATAACTGTCTAGTCACAGTGCTAAAAGAAGTTTTGGACACTGATTCAATTTTTATGACATGGAGAATGAAAAAGATGTTCGGGTGTTTCATAGTCATAAGTTCATGGCGAAATAAAAATCTACAAAATAGTCATAATTATTCAACTAGTTCGAATTGGTTTCATAAACTGCGGAACACTCGATGAGGTTGACGCAGAGCTAGTAGTTTTGCGAAGCCTAAATTTATGCTCATGCAATCGGGTGAACTTGATTTGACAATCTTTAACGCATTCAAGCCAACAATTCTCTGCATTTCGAAGTTATCAGTGTCTACAAAAAGTAGTAATATTTCCAAAAAAAGCACTTCTGGTGTAAAAACCTTTCACCAAATAAATACATTAAATGTGTTTATTACCCAAAAAATACCTTCTTTGATGAAAAGTGTGTGCATTCAATCACGTTATGCAGAAAACTCATTTCACGTGAACACTATACACAAGTAAATATCGTCATCCTTTATCAAAAAAGCTTCAAATCACATACTATTACCAAGTACATGTCTGTTAATTTACAATCAAAGCATGATTAAACCTGATATAACCTTCCATGCAACATATACCTAAGCAATGTACACTCTCTGTGCTTTACACGCCTAACTATAAGTATGCTACCGAACATTGCTGGCACTGCATGATTGCAAGCGAAGGGTTGGCAACTGGTAATGGAATTGAAAATCCAGAAACACAATTGAATTATCACGCATAAGTATAAGAGAGCGAGCGATTGCGCCGAATCACACGTGTTTAGACATCGGATACGCATATACGTAACTGTGATTCTCTTGTAACGAGGAGTGGTGAAGACCATCACCAGATTCACACACGTGCAATTCCTGAGCTCTCCAGGAAATCGTGGGAAAACGCTCCTGCATCGAATATTTTGGAATCCTATTTCCCTACCCGCGTTTGCATTCTCTTACAATTAGGCAGGATACTGTACTTAAGATTAAAACATTATCATGAATTATACGCATAGAAGTAACTATTTGACCCTTTTCATAGATAATTTTTGTTATAGCAATTCGGAGCTCTCAGCTACTTTGACTGTGAGATTGACAAATCAGTCAAGGAATCATATTACTTCTAGCTTGTCAGTCTTGATTTCTTATGTTGCAGTATCATTCAAAGTAAAAAGGTACGATTATTTTCAAATTTTTCGCCATCCTCGAATGGAAATGTTTTTTCAATTTTTACAGTCTCTGGGTTCAAGCTTGTAAGGGGCCGTCCATTAATCACGTGATCTTTTTCTAAGCATTTTTCAACCCTCCCTCCCCCTTGGTGATACGTGGTGAGGTTTAAGACTACCCCCCACCCCCCACCCAACATCACGTGTATTTTTAGTATCTAAAAAAAAAATTTTTAATTTTTCAGAATATCTTAGAATATTATCCTCAGTACAGATATAAAATATAATCTTATCTTATTCTGATATTACGGACCATGATAAGAATGTCTAGATAGAAAGGTTAATAATGAAAAAATAAATACACGTAATATCTTATTACACCCCCCCCCCCCCCCCCCCCCCGTGACATTTCGTGACTTTTGGCAACCCCCCCCCCCTCCCTTTCAAGCCTCACGTGATTAATGGACGGCCCCTAATCTTTACATCGTACCGTAGAAACACATTTATAATGACAAAAGTCAATAAACCCTGAAGAGATAGTCATTTCTTTGTTCGCAACTTGCACTTTGCAGTTGGTTGGAAATGATAATATAATTCTCTATTTGGAGAATACGCATTCTATAAATGAAAACCGGCAAAAAACTGTATTCAACTCTACAACTTACAATCACTCCGAAAAATTTTTTTGCACTTACATATTGTGTTCTTTCAACTCCATTGAGGTGCCGTATTCAGCTGGCATAACACCATGAAAATTTTGGGTTCCCAGGACAGACATCGCCTTCTCAAATCGTTCGAACAATGATTTCCTTGCGCCGATATATGTAGTTACATCAATGCCCATATCTCCGGATCATTCAGAATCACCACTTCGACAAGGTCTTAAAATTCGGATATTCAGTTTCAGAATATTTAATTCTGATTTGGAAAAATCAAAGGTGTGAAAAAAGTGCGTTATCAATTATTGAAAAAAAAAATAAAAAATTTCCCCGCACAGTAATATTCATTAATGCCTTACCCTTTCGTCTACTTGCTTTCCTCCCGAAATAAAACGCGAGTTCGATTCTATACGAATTATGTGACAATGACTGGCGATGCAGCCGACGTGAGAGATTGAAAGTCATTGTCGTATAATTCGTATAGAATCGAACTCGTATTTTGTTTCGGGCCGCAAACAAGGTAGCTGGAAGCCCAACATTGCAGCATTGTTGAACATCACCGTACATCGGAATGATCGTGCAAAGGGAAAACTATTGCCATGTGAGTCCGTTCCTATGATGCGCCGTAAAGATTGCAACCTAGTAATTAGTGACTATATGAAGATCAAAAAAAAAAAGGAGAAAAATACAATGTTAGATTTTGTAGTTAATGATGAGCAAATGCACTTGAAAATGCTCATCAGCGAAATGATATCCGCGTTTCTAGGCGTAATTGGTTGATTAAACAATTCCCGTGTTTTAATGAAACAAAAATAACGAACAGTTTTATCATACGTCGGCAACATTAAGAACAATTAACATAAGTCGAGTGATAAGAAATAAAGATAGAAGAATAATAAGGTAATAGACAGAAAAGAATAAGAAAAGGAAAGTGATAACCTTATTTCTGCAAAAATCACCTAATCTATTAGTACCAATAAAATACTAATTATGTGATGGTATAGAAAATTTATTGATTGACTTGATTATGAAAATTGAGGTTCAACTAAGATAAAGAAATATATCTGACAATGATATTTGAGAGAAAATACGAAAAGCGCGAGTATTCGAAGAATAAGTATTTGGTCAGACATACGAGCAACTCAGCTGGTGAAACTTTAATAGACTTTTTTCTGGTTTGTTTCGCCAGAGCGAGTTAACGCGTGGGAATAAGAATTTTTCAAGTTCCGTGCGCTTCTTTATATTCACACAACGGCTTCCCCTTCTCTATTAGTAAGCTATTTTTTGATTGCAAATTTTTACAGTTCTTTGTGCTGTTCTTGTTATGTCTAATGGCTCAAATTCCTTTGTATTGGCGATTTTCCAATACGTTCCTGCTGCATTTTCCTTATTCTAGTTAACCTACATGATCGAGTTTGCTTCACCTACTGACACCCAGGAAGTTTCTAAGCATATTCCCCATGTCGGTTTATCACTGCATCGTTGTTGATGGACCGATATTTATTTATTCAATGCGTCTACGTGTCATTTAGCCAAATCTTTTATACTAGAACCGTGATAATACTTCTCAAGTTTGGCGTGAAGATGCACCTTATAACTAGCATGATCTGTTCAAATCCCTAGTTTGTCGGGAATTGTGATCACCGGCGCTATGCCCATTTCGACGCGCTATTCAATACATTAATTTCCACTCAGCCTTGCATCATTTGGCGTTAAACGTGAGTAATTAACTTATGGTTTAATGGAATGATTAATATTCGTCAGGAAAGGTCATTATAAATTCTTTATTGCAAATTTTTCGAAATTTCGGATAGGCCTAGCCAGCCATCATCAGGGTAGAATGACTATCCTAAGCGCTTAAGATGTTTGTTGACGGCAATCGATGAGGAAGTCAAGTGACAATCAATGACCTTCCCCCACGAACTTCTTCCTCAAAGTATCCGAATACTACATTTATATTAATATTGATAGTTCTGATGTATTTCTAGAATCTCAAGCACAATCGTGACACTTTGAGACAGCGTGATTTCGCAGAAAAACCTACATAAGATAAGTGTAGCAGTTATTGACAAGATTAGACCCAATTATTGACCTTTTTATTTTACATAATTATAAATTGTCGGCATAAATTGTGAATTTCTCGATGATTAAAACAAATCGCTAGAAGATTTGACGCTACAAATTTATTCTTTGGTAATTCTAGAACTAAGGATCACACAGATACAACCAAAAAAGTTCAATAATTACGACGGGATTAATGACTGGTACATACCTTATGTACAGAAAATAAAACTCGAACTAACAGTTGAATGAATTACCGCGAAAGAAAATCTTGTGTACAGATAACTCCTCGATATTTTATGTCGCGTGCATAATTATAACGACGAATGTCTGTTAAATTTGACGGAGAGTACCACGTGGTGAATTGCAGGAAGATCCGAGAGATCGTGAAAAAGATGAGACAGGCAGAAACAAGTTGAAATAGGTACGCGAGAGAGATTATAAACGGGGGTATTTCAGCCTGTCGATAATCAGATGAGTCCTATACTGTCAAACGCAATTGTGGAGGGCCGAGGTCACAGGATAATCGAGGGGGACTCTTACACAACTGATCCCAAGGACGTGGAGGCCGAGGATTCTACGTCGTCTGCCTACACGAACGGCGAAGCCTCCACGACGTCAACCTTCGAGACGGACAGCATGGGGAACGAGATATTTCCTGACACGACTGGGGAGCCGGTAATACCCACGACGTTGCAGATGTCGAACACTTTTTCGAGTCCTTTTTCCGGTGAGGCAAGTGTGACCACTTCCGACTAATGTTGTGTCGGACGAACAACCGAACAGAAAAATCAATCTAAAGTAGTATTCACAGAATCAAGGTTCGTGAAGGAAAATTGGAAAGTTCGTTAGGTCGAATTGCGTTAATAAAAATTCTTCCTCGATATATGAGAATAAGTATAGAAAATGGCAAAAGTGGTAAAATTCAATTGGGGAAAGTTCAAGGTCAATAGTTTCAAAAAGGTAATACGTGCTTTCAATTACCAAAATCGTAATATTCATCTGATTTTGATACATCGTGACTCATTTCGTGTCTCAACAGATTTTTTCATACCAAACCTGAAATGAATTTTTAATAACGAACCACTATATTTTTTGATACAGCATAATTTTCTAATATATGAGAATGAGTAGCTAAGAATGGAGTTTGACTTCAGGAAATAACAGAAGCAACAAGTGGTTGACATTCGATTTATGAAAAGACAGAAAAAACTACAACACAGTAACGCAACTCGAACAGAATTGAACAATTAAACAAACTTACCTGAATCCGAATAGATGATAATTATAGTGATGTGAGCTAATTGACTAAAGTTAAAAATTTTTGACTTTTGTTTTACAATTTTTCTTAGTCACACTTTTGCTTAGACTGAATACTGGGTTGTTTAGAACCAGCGCGTAATTTTTTCTATGTCGAGACAGGGTCCGAGCATTAGCTTATGCAAAATAACGCGGACCAATTATCCCCATCTTTATGTAGACGATCGCCAGCTCCGAGGTCTCAACCTTATCAAAAGAGTCAACCACCGTGCCGGAGACATCGACGCACGAGCTCAAGGTTCCAGTCAGCACCGTATCAACGCCGGAAGAAACCACTTCAGCCGAAAGTTGGAGCACCACCGAGGAGATGAGCACATCTGCGGAAGCAGAGGGTGATCCCTCGGAGCAGGGGGTTGACGAAGAGCTGGACTCGACGGAAGCGATGATTCGAAGTACTGCAATGGCATCCAATTCGTCGGGACCGACGGAGGAGCCGATCCTTGGAACGCGGGAGCGCCACAGGGAAGCCGAAACGATGAAGGAGAAGGTGATTACCTCGACGCAGAAAGAATCGGTCACAACTTCTCCCACGACGATCCTGATGCCCGACGATATTTTCATGATGAACGTCACGCTGAAAAGCAACGTTTCCGTCGGCCAAGCTGAGGTGGTGACCATCACTCCGGTCCGATCAATAGCTCCTGACGTTCAAGCCATTTTGAATATAACTCAGAGGGAGAAGGTAGATGACTACGATTATTACAACGAACCAACGCTGCCTCCGTCCCTTCCGAACGTCAGGTGAATCAATGGAGAACGTCAATTGTCTGGATGGTCCCAACGTTTTGTTTAATTAAATTTTTGACTCTCTCGCGAACCGTCGCGAACATTTAACGACAAGTCATTCTTTTATTCAGGATAATTCCCTTCGTGGCCGCTGATGCTCTGGTGAAAAACGAAAAGGACACGACCTCCGGTGTCACCGCGTATCCGTCAGGATCGGCTGGTGCGATACGTGAACCTCAACGCACCACCGAAAGCTCCAATTTTTACGACATTGTGACCAGAGAAAACAGGTTCAGTCCACCTATTGAAACAGAAGGTATACTATTTTTTTTTTTGTTTACGAAATATTTGGTTTTCTTACTGCATTGCGGAACATTTACAGGTATCAAAAGATTCTGTAAAAAATCATGCGAACGGTATGAAGAAGGGTAAAAAAAAATACGTTCCTTGGGGAATTTTCTCAATAACTGTTGTTTTAAAGTTTTCGTTTCAAGTAAAGAGCTCGATTTCTCGAAGCTGCTTACTTGCCCGAGGGAGTTTACCTCAAAAAATATTTCTTTCGAGGGTTTATGTATCATAATGTAATATTTTAGTGACCTCATTTCCTTAGGCAAAGGAGGTTGTTGGTATTCCTAAGCAAAATTGACGAAAAGTTGAGATTTGTATGACTTTGTACTGTACTAATTAATCATAGCTGAATCCAAATTGTGGTTTGTAGTGGCTATTGAACAAGGAATTGAGTCGGCGCGTGACCAAAATTAATATTTATTAGTAAGAAGACAAATTTTAATTACTGGTAACAATAATACATGGTAGTAAATGATAAATAATAATGTTTTTATTGAAGCTTGAGATGACTGGCTGGGCACGACTGAAACTTCGTTTCTAACGAAAGTTAACTTTTATTTTTCCTTCTTATAACCGGGGAGGACTAAGTCATACGAATGTCAAAGTTTGCTCATTTCAACTTTGAATTTAGAGTACCTAGCTGCGTAGGTTGAAGAAACTAATCCATTACAACACTGTATCTCGTATTAAAAATTGTTTAAAGGGGCGGAAAGAATTGCTGCAGTCACAATAACAATCATCAAATAGTAATTATTTTTACTATTTCTATCATTACATATTACTATATCATAATTTTCGACCCTGCGTATTGTGAGTATAATTACGTGCATTGTATTGACGACTTACTATTATAGAAATGAGGTATAGCAGCGTTTACCATCTTATTTTGTTAAAATCGCTGTAGCAAATAGTTGGTGAAACTCGACTACACATTTCATGCAGAATAGTAAAACCGAGTTTCCAACTGTAATACATAAAAGTAGTGGTTCCATCAGTCACTTTGACACTTGGAATCGTTACATGAATTGAATTTAAAATAAGTAGTACTATACACTACCAGTTTGAGTATGGACCTCAAATCGAAGAAAATAAAATTACACAAATATTAACGTGGTAAGATAGCGTAGTGGACAAAGTGTGCAAATAATAATGCGTACGTCACGGCTTTGAATTCCTTTCGTGATACGATGTTTTTCAATGAATTGAAATGCGTTTTCTTCGATTAGTGATCAATTTTAAGCTTTAATAAAGTATCGTGTAGAGCAAACATCCGTCGATACATTTGAATTACCAAATACAGACCGAAGAATAAAGTTTTGACCGCAGTTTATTTTATCCCCTTCAGAAATCGCGTGACGAATCAACACCGTATATGTTCTACTAGCTTACGCGTTACTTCTTGTATTAGTAGCGTATGGTAAAATTCACTGCACCAGCGCTGCAGCGTAGTAATTGCAACTATACGTTGAGTAGCAGTTGTTATTACGAAACAAAGTGACATTTACAACAAAGCGATTACTATTGTTCATCGGTAAATTTTACTACACACCTATATGCTCACACATTCAATTAGAGATAGTTGTAGAAGTCACAACAATGGTACTCCTCGCAAATTGTTTTTTCGATGACGTAGTACCTGAAAGAAAATCAAACTTTTAATAAGAAACCATAATGTCTTTTGGGAATTAGCTAAAAAAAATTATGCTCACCTGGCTGAATTTCCCTTTAGAAACTTTCGCGGACTGATTTAAATTAAAACAGTATTATTTCGATTACGTTCATTACTTTTTTTTTTTTTTTTGTTAATTTCAAGTAGTAATTGACACAATGTGTCAGTTCTTTTATCCGTAATAAAACAACGCCTAATGAAAAAAGTCCGCAGAAAATGTAAGAAACTCATGTGGAAGAACGAAAGTAAGGATGTTTTTTACATAGAAATTGTAGTACGGTCCGTTGAGATTTTTTTCGTTTTTTTACGAAAGTATTGAGAGGTCTGAAAAGAATTATTTAAGAATATTTTGTGGCCGTATAGTTGACTGGACTTTTGTTACCAGCAAATCAGCTTAATATATTCGGGTCAATGAAAGAGAAACAAAGCATTCGTTTTCAAGTTCAAAGCGGCATACATATTGTTGGCGTACAAGAATTTCTCCATAAAGTGCTGAAAATAGTTCAGAATCCCTATAGAATACCAAGAACGACAGAAAATTGAATCCTCCCAAAGCATAAGGTTATTTTTAAAATTAGTCATAGACGTCGTGAATTAGTCAAAAGCAAAGTAGTAGGCAATGCAGTACCATTAATAGCAAGAATACGACGCGTATTAGCGTCTGTTGATAGTGAATATTATCAAATTGCCTTTATCGAAAAATTTGACATCATTATCGAGAAATCATAAAAAAAACTATTTTCGGAAGCAAACCATAACACGTTGCCACACAACGTCTTATATGTAAAACACCTTTTTTGAATTGGGTATTCAAGATTTACATTCAATTTTTGAGATCTCGCTGTCATTTTTTTTTTTTTTTTTTTTGCCTAACTGGTCTTCCAAGATCAGTGTTGATGTTTCAAGAGGGCTTATGATGATTCCGCGAATAAAGTGAGCGCTATAAATAAACCAAGTATCGAAAATGCCTATTTTTACAGAATAAATGTAATTGTGGGAAGGTTGTGGAGACTAGAAAAATTAATCTTGTTGATCATGGATTTTTGAGGTTCCTCAAAACGAATCCGGTGTCAAAATTTCAAAATTTAAAACAGCGAATCCGATATAGCGGACTGAAAATATAAAAGTTGGAATATGTTGGATTGAAATTTGTTACTCCGAGGTTTTCGGGGTCTTTGAAAACTAGTCTAACATCAGAATTGTGAAACTCAAAATGGCCGAACCGATCGTACTTGGTGATCTAAAAACCCCCAAGTGTACATTTTCGAGCCATTCCCATCACTTTTACATTTTCAGTCCGACATATTAGATCCACCATTTTGAATTTTTCAAATTTCTCAGATCTGACCATATTTTTTAAATCAGTGACCTCAAGAACCCTTATATACCCAGTTTCAATGAAATCGTAAGGAAAAATGTATGCTTCCAAGGGTTAAAGGTGGTTCTTACCTTTCAAGCAGCCGAATCAGAACGTAAAAATAATGTTTCACTAATGTTTTTTCATGCACTACAACGTCACAGAATAAAGAAAATCGCTAAAGCACACCTTGGGTACTTTCCTTATCAAATAAATTATCGAATGCTATTTGATTCACCTGACGACTCGGCGTCGCGATACTGACAATAAGACGGCATCCCCAGTATCAGCGTATACCTATATTAAACGTTTATACGTAGGTATAAATTGGGTAAAGGGAGATAGGGTTACGGGATCAAGCCGAAACGATAGCTCCAACTTGATGGGGTAATCCAATGCCAGGTCTAACGTTAAGCATTTCACAGGCGGATTCGTCCCCAAAGATCCACCCTATTTCGAAGCATCCTATCACTCGACCGATCTGAGCTTGGAAATTGGCACCGGTGTAACCGTAGTTCCCGCAGACATCACAAATCCGAATAGAAAGGAGGACGGTAAGAAAGCGCCCGATACTTGATCAGCCTACCTACTTCACTTCGATCGCTCACAAGCGATCCTCTGTTATATTCTCTCCGTGCAATTTCTACCTTTATGTACGTAACTAATTCCTCACCCTTCCAATCTGTCTGAAGGCCCGTCAATGTCCAGCTGCCACTTTGATACGAGACAGTATCGCCACGGAGAATTCATTCCTGACAGCGGTTTGTGCGTGATATGCATATGCTACTACGGTGAGGTCGTGTGCTCTGACGAAAAATGTCCACCATTGAAAATTGGATGCAGGCGAGTCAATAGTGACCTTGGATGCTGTGGCGAAATCATTTGCAGTGAGTCGATCCAAATTCTCTAATCGCTATGTGCTGTTCTCTTTCTCCGGGAATTATTTAAGCAAATTGGAGTTAAACGCATCTTGAATGGAATGTTGTTGCAAAAATCCCTTTTACCGGGCCGTTCTTCTAAGAGAATATTGGGTGGAAAATAAAAAAATTGAAACCGTGTTTTTTTCACTCTTGTATGTCGTTACTGCGGTATGTCCTTACATTCCTTTGACCGGGAATTTTTCTCAGGAATTTTCACTTGCTATATCTATCTGGTTGTTATGTCCCTTGATCCCTTTGAATGGAGACTTTTATGAAACTTCGATTCTACGACGTTGTTTGAGGCTTGGTTCTGTGGAAAATACAATTATCGTCGGTTATTTTTCGTGCGACTACAGTTCGAAAGAAAACAGTTAAAAGAATTCTGTCTCGTAGTCTTCTTTTAAGTACACTGGTCTGCAAACAATAAAATCTCTTTTTTTCTCCTTTTTATTATTATGAGTAATTATAATAGATTTGATGCTCTTGTATCGAAATATAGTAATAAAAAACATGTACCACGTATACTTTTCATGCAATATTTTTTTTCTTCTACAAACTCTATTTGCGCTTACAAATTATAATCAAACACTAATGATAGCAACAATATTCATCAAAAAAGTTACAAAGTTAAAAATTTTAATCGTTAAAATCGTCAGAAAATCGATTCACCAGTATAATTTTAGTTATTTTGTAGTTTTTGGGACTAGCATTTTGTAAGTTCTTCGTATTTTATACCTAAAATAAAATAAAATTCACCACAAAAAAATTTCGATGTTTCTAATACATATATTTTTTTTGCTCTGTACGCTCTAAATCCAAGTGTTAAAAAAGTGACTACACGTTGATATTTAACATAGGAATTTAAAATACTTCGAGGTTAGGAAGTGAGATGGGAATTATATTAAATAAAATACTTGGATTTGCTATATAGTTGAGAATAAACATAAAGTTTCACCACAGATATAGATCCTGTGTAAAACTTACCAAAATAACCAGCATGAAACAAAAACAACCGCTAGACAAGTTTTCAACGTATCGCGTGCACGAAGTCACAACGAGAACTGTGCAGACGCATTGTTCTGAAACCCACGTCAGGCGATATCTTTCTTTCTCTTTCCATCAGTTTGAACTGGTTGTGTATGTAGAGATACTATTTAAGCAACAACAAAACACGACAAATTCTAAATTTTGAACAATAAAAAAAAATATCGTGCAATGTATACGTGACAGCAAAAAATAGAAAGCAGATATAAATTCGGTACATTAAAACCTTCGTACCTATGTTTTTTCTTTTTTTTTTTTTTGTTGAAGAAGAAGAAGAAGAAGAAGAATTTCGTTGCTGACCTGTGGTATCTTTAACGTGAATACAAAATATAGAAAATTGTATTATTAGTGTAATCGATGAACGCCATCATACACCATCTTGGTACCTGTAATTTATGGAAGAAAATCGAATATTTACTGCATGTTTAGTCGAAAAAATTCAGCGTACTTATTTACATTGAATATTTCACATTGATCGGATAATAATGAGGTCATAGAAAAAAACTATACTTTGGGCTACATTCCATTATGGTAAATTCGGTGATTCAAAATCGTCATAATCGATCTTTCGAATATCTCCGAAACAGTAGAGGAACAGATTCCGATGAAATTATGAAATCAGTCAAAATCGAAGACATTTTAGGTCGGGTGAGTCAGGAAATGTATACGCGTCAATTATATCAATTAAAATGTAAGCCGAAGCACTTTTTATTCAAAAAGGGCACAAGATCGTCATTCTACATGCAATCCCGAACAAATAAAACTCAAAACATATGTGTCTAGAAAATATTGGAAAAAGTACCGAGGTCGGTAATTTTCGACCAGGGCATCCCTTAAAAAGGCATCATTTCTCTAATACAATGACTAAATTTTACGATGACCCTAAAATTTTGTATACTTATTATTGTCTTTGAAAACCCTGAAATAAAATCTAAACTTGTTATTACAAATATTCACAAGTTTATAAGTTCGTAGCAGGTCACCAATTACGGATGCATTTAATTACAATGACCTTTTGATACGAATGGGACCTTAAAATTTGTTGCTTGAACTATATTAGTGCTATATCTATAAGGCAATGTTATGTGTAAATTGGAATCCCAATAAAGTGCGACAGTCAATGATTGAGTTACTTTTGCAGTGGCAGCATTAATTCAGTTGTCTATTTCCATTCTCTTTATTCAACCTGGTGTTAATCCGTCTGATTTGTTACCAGTCGATACACCCGAGTCTCCAACGCTGGTGCTGGACCGTGCAGATGCGACAATGCCGTCACAACGCGAACCGATTCAGTCAGTGGATGGAATCGCAACACCAGACCCCTTTCGAGATGTCATTAAAACAGAACCTGCTCCTGACTTGCCTTCCTTGATCGAAGACATGATACCGTACCTTACCGAGCATCGGATCTCCACCCCGAGACCGACAACACCGATGTCAAACGGCATAAAGATAAGCTCTACCATCCGGAACGGTGACATCAACCAAGATCCCTCGCTGATGGAACCTCCGATTTACAATCATGGTGACCAGATGAACCCACACAAAGATGACGAGGTCATTGTTTCGAACTCACCAACCTCAGTAGCCAATGAAGTGGGCCATAATTCTTTTGTTCAGCATTTGAATCAGCCTCTTCAGGAAGTGGGCAACGATACCCAGCATAACGAAGAACATAACGATAAATTCGTGACTCAGAGCTCTTCAGGTTTCAACTATTCCAAATACGGTGACAAGGATGTCAGTTTGAATAGCAACGGCTCTATGCAAGATCTAGGATTCGAATCAAACCCAGAAATCACGGAATCCATTCCACTCAAGTCTGATAAAGCCAAGGATACTGTGACCAAGTTGTCTCAAGGAGATTCAAACGACGAAGAGGACTCGATGTATTCCTTTGAAAGCGTTTTTGACCTCTTATTTTCTGACTCAAAAACGGAAAAGCCTGCAGCGCAGGTTTCTATTCAGCAAGCGGTGTTTTCTACTGGAGAAACCTCCACGAGTCAGACAGTTACCAAGGCTTCTTCAACGCTGACTGCGCTATCAACGACGCCTTCACCGTCACCGGCCCAGACTACCAAATCTTCTGTTGCCAAACCTACCACACTAATGATATTCAATACATCGAACAGCGCCCAAGTACGTGACGAAGATGTGTCTACGATGGTTGGCAGTCTCCTAAAATTAGCCGGCTGCAATATTTACGGACGAATGTATCGCGTTGGAAAGATCATTACGGAATTGTCGGGACCTTGCCTCCAGTGCAGATGCACGGAGGTCGGAGTCCAGTGTAAGAAACTCTCGTGTCGATAGTTATCTCACATCCAACTAACGTGCCGATTTTTTGACAAATTTCCATTTCTTTGATTGCCAACTGACTTGCCATAGGATGCTAATTATATAGGACTTCGTGTGTTTTATGATATACGTATGTGTATGATGCGTTTCAGTTTCGATATGGTACAGCTGTGTCGCGTTATAAATCTGCTAGCCGATTATCCTACGTTAACCTCATTGTAGGTTTTTTCCGTATAAACCATCTCTATCATAGACTGACTCGAGTTTTACCAAGACAATTGTAAACCCTAGATATAGCAGCGTAATCTCACATCTCTTAGAGCGCTATCTCCTCACAGCCCGGCGACCAGTCTTAAAGCGCGTGATGACTTCATTTAGCTTTTATGGAGATTGTAGAAATAAAAAGAAATAAAAAAAAACTTGCATTCACTGCCGGAGAGATATTTATAACATGTGATTTAAACCGTAGCAGCCAGCACCGAGTTATTTTTTCTTTTTCTTGTTTTGTTTGTCTCGCCAAAATTTTAACCACGATTTAAAACATTCGTGCTATATACTGAAAGATTCTGCAATATAAAGGCACAAATATGGTTATATGTGATATGTAACGAATGATTGCCGTCCAAGGAAATTCCATACTTTAATAATAGAACTAGTTTTTAATTGTTCTAGATTCGTGTAAGGGAAAGTATACACATCATGGTAGTTCTTATTGAGGGGGTTGACGATTTTTTTCCGGGTCACCCTCCAAATCAACTTCAAATACTTCAAAAACAATTCCCTAATTTTTTTAGTTTTTTTATTTCAACCCTAACCCATGCCTGTAAGAGGGTGGATTTCCCCATTTTAAATACAAGTGTTTCGGACATATTCTTAGTATACATTTTACAGTAAGAGTATATTCAAAAAAATCTGTAACTGCGAGGTTTCATTGAGCATTGGTGCTAATATGCGGGAAAAAATTCACATTATCATACCATACAATCTTGAAAAATTGTACACCGTCGAAATCCGACTTTTTTCCATTTAGAGGAAGTGCAATTTGTCTAGATTACCTGGTAGGATGGTGTGAATTTTTTCTCAGATAGTAGCACTCATGCCCACTAAAACCTCGCAGTTATAGATTTTTTTGTATCTAATTACTCTTGCAGTAAGATATATGTACTGAGAATGTGTCCAAAATACGTGTATTTTAAATGAGAAAGTCCTCCCTCTTACAGGCACGGGTTAGAGTTCAGGTAATAATCTGAAAAAAATTGGGAACTGTTTTTGATTTATTTAAAGTTGACTTGGCGGGCGGTTCGGAAAAAATTCGTTCCACCTTGATAAGGACCACCCTAATACACATACACGTACCAATTGCAATCTAGAGTAAATGGGTGGTCTGTAATGTACACATACATAATTAGTACGTGGAATTTTGATTATCTGTTTTTGATCATGAATGTATTTGGAGAGTATTTATTCAACCAGTCTTGCATCACTGATTTTTTGAAAGACTGTGTAGAACACACAGAAAAGTCTACATATTGACAGCTCTTATTATGGTTCTGGAGTAAAAATATGAACTGAATGCACATTGGCAATGAAAATATATTTGTAGCTACAGTTGATTGTTTCGAATTTTCATACTCTCCCTGCGCGCTGCAAAACTATCTCAGCTGGCAGCTGTGGAGTTGGGATGTGAAATAAACCAAGATGTCTTCAGTCTGGCAAACGTCTCGTCGACCTTCATTTATCTGTGTTCTCCCAACATGTTTGCATACACCGCACGCGTCTCTTCGCACACAGTCCGATGCCATTGCAATCTATCGCTTGCTAAATACCGTAACACGCGCATGCGCACTTATACCCCACAGTACCGGGTAATTTGATTGTGGATTCGGCGCGTTTTCTCAAAAACTCAAATGAACCTTGCTATAAAGTTTAGGGAACAGAAGCGGTGGCAAAAAAGTTTATTCAATATTTTTATCTAATGATAACTGCACCAAGAAAAGTTTGGCGTATAATTGCTCGGATTTTGTCACACATGAACTTTGTTTCGCGTGACATGATTTTCATGGTAGATAGGGTATCGATAAACTCGATAAACACTTAACCCTCCGTGGTCACACCTCCTGGCTGCAACATGCTGGTTAAAATAACGTCAAAAAACTTTCATAGATTAAGAGGCAAATTTTGTTACACATAAAATAAAATGAAGTGGCGAAAATAATCTGAAAGGTGTATAAGTCTCAAAAATTTCTTTCTTTATAGGAAAAATTGTTTTAATTTCTTTAATTCATTCATTAACTTTTGCATTTTTTTTCAAATATTTCTTCATAAAACTTATGGTAGGTGCTCTTCAAGTGTGATAGATTTTCGGAAAGAATACCTTGATAGTGAGCGATCTAATAGTGATTTATTCCGAGATCTGAGGAAGTTCTACTTTGGAGGAAAGTAAAAATGGATAATCATGAAAAAAATTGTATTTTGCCTCGCTCAACCACATCAGCTTGTACTGATTTAGCGTTAAAGTTGTGAGCGGGGTCGTATTGACCCCGGGTGATCAGTGAGTGTTAATCGCGGAAATTCGATACCTACATAACGAGTATGTAAGCGAGATTTGTTTTGGTTTATGTGTACTTAACAAGTATTCCCGAACAATTATTGTATATTTCAAAAAAATATGATTGAAAAATGGAAAACCGAAATGATGTTTACAAAATGTGTGTATACACTAGCGTATCTTTGATGCAGTGACGTGGAACTCATGCATGAAATTGATGTTAACACTATTTATATGCATTAGAAATATTCAATGTAAGATAACTTTAAGGTTAGGTATCCAATGTAGTGAAATGAGGCAATTCAACTTTGTGAGAGAGACGAACGAATTCTATTGAGCTAACAATAAGTACAATCTGATATTATGCTTTCGTACTAGTTTTAGAAAAAAATGTATTTAAACAATGAATTTTTAACTCCGATTGATTTTTTGCCGTTACAATTTCGAATATTCGGGCAATTCAGGGTTTTCAACAATTCTCGATTATTCCAAGTGGATATTAGATAGTTGTGTTGTTCATTATCTTGCAAAATATATTGATTTTTACTCAATTTGGATGCCGTCTTCCAGATTTCTATAAGATTTAAGCGATGACCTGAGAGTCTCGCTGAAATGTTCCGAAAACTTCATTTAAACGAAATTCAGAAAAGTTATTCCATGTTTCGTTTTCTTTTAAATGGATTTGGATTTTGAAAAGTAGAGATGAATAACGATTTTGGGAGTTTCGGGAAACTTATAGTGAAGTCTACATGTTTCACGAAAAATGGAATGAAACGTTGTATTCACGAATTTCAGGTCGTACTTGGCTATTACAGAAAACTTCTGGTGTTATGTAAAATCCAGCTTTACTTTGGAATATTTTATATTTAATTCTTTCAAATCTCATATAAAATAGTAGCAACCTTTTGAAAAAACGATAAAAGTAGCTGTTTCACCTCGTTATAAGTATTTCAGACTTTAATTCTCTGGTAACAGATAACTCAGCTCTCCCATCAGTCGTTATAATACTGCAAATCGATGGCCACTAATTGTGGGTTAGACTATTTGCGTGGCAAACTATACACGGATCGGAAATTTCCCACTTTTCGGACTTCTAACGCAATGTACTATTTTCTCAAGTCCTTGATCATGAAGATCGAAAACTGAGAGGACTTCGATCTTTTATTTAAACAATCTATACTTCGGGACAGAAAAAGCGACTGACCAGTGTTTATTCAAAGTCTCTGTAAACAATACTGCCACTGGAAAGCTTGCAAGTGAATTCAAGAATCAGTTAAAGATATTCGTATATAATGTTTCAGTCCTTGAACAAATTCCAAATAAATATCTTCAATGGGGTAGTCGCAAATTCGATTAGTTAAAAGTTTGTTTTTCACCTTTCGGTGATTTTAAATGTGAAATAATTTAAAAAATTCGACTATCTCACGTAACCGAAGTTCTTAGGTTTGAATTTTCTCAAAACGAACAGAACTGTATGCCCCTGATTTTCGACCAATTATTGATTCGTTCAAACAGTTTAATGCTTCTTGATACGAGCTGGATTGCCGTCCAAACCCGCAGCGACTTTCCGGGACTCGGAACGACTTCCAATGACGCTAAACAAGTTGGAAGACCCCTCTAATGTCCGTCTAAAACTTTGAGCCAACTGCAATAAGGTTTTCCCCGAGTGTTCACTGACAACGGTAACTTGGGAGATTCGTAGCGATTTTGGATAGCCGTAACTGCTCGGGGACTTGAAATAAATTGAACTGCAGGTTATTGACAGTTAAAACGACATGCCTGGATCATTCTTCGGTGAAGACCTGCTTTCATTGAAGTTTTGGGGATCCGTTTGGCTCGATAGCGTTCGTTCTATCTCAACATACATTAGGGGCGGAATTCCTCGAGTGTACCAGGCCAAAAAAAGTTATCCGATCGGGCTGAAAATTGATTTACTAAAAATTGGAAAAGAACCCTATTGAGAACGTTTTAGGTGAATTTTTCTTTCCGCATCAGGAAAAAAGTCACAAGCGTTTGAAGATAAGGCTTTGTAACGAAAGCTAAAAATATGTACCTCCTCCACCTCAGTCTTTATTTGTCGAGATAAATAAATTTTTGGTGTGAGTAGTACCATCCCGTAAGACAACAATTAGCCAGGTTTTCAGCCCTTCGGATAACTTTTATCGGGACTGGTACACTTGAGGAATTCTGCCCCATATTATTATCACGATTATTGATATTATTAATAATATTACATAGATTAACGTACAAGTCAAGCTGTAAGAACGATCTCAATAGTAATCAAGTTTACGTAGCTGATTAAATTCTCCAGTTATATACACGGCATCCTAAACACGAGCAGTTTTATACAATTGATTATATAGGTACTACATACGCACACAAACATAAATCACCAAATCCAATAATAATTCACATTTATACAAGTATGATTTATCGTTTCAACTCTATCCCACATATTGATTGTTTATTGATCAATTTACACGTAACTGCTATTAAACTCCCAGACAGCTAAATATATCGCTCAGATCATATTAGGCATGTACACATACAATGGGCTGTTTTACTCCACTCGATCATCGTCTGACCTTGACAAACTTCAAGTTCTTTCAAGTTTTTTTAACATTATGCTTTCTACTTTGAGAACCATGTAGATATCTCTTCAAAGTTCATTTTTGAATGTCAAATCATAACATCCGCTGCAACAATTTTTCGAAAAATTCGTAAAAGTTCAACGACTAAACAATAAGCTTAATAAGACTTTTCCAGTATAACCGCAATTCCCTTCACTTTCTGTGTTCTTGCACATTTTTTTAATTTTTTTTTTTACGTCACGAAATGTTGAGGTCCACTGAAAAATTATATGAACAAAATGGAAATAAAACTTTGATATTTGTATTGAACTTTAAAAGTTAGAATTTTTTGGCGAAACATTTTATTTGGAAATATGTAAAAGCGTTTGAGAAAATTTGGCTGTATAGCAAAAAAGAAAACTTTATCGCTAATGGAATCTTAAGTCTTGTTTCAAGTTGCCATGTTGTCAGTATTTCTTTCACAACAGCACACGGAGTAGTTATGAATTCGTCTATGGAATTGTTTGTAAAAATGAAAATCTGTGAGAAATCTGAAAATTTCTCACACCGAGAACAAAGATATATGAACGTGTGTAATAAAGTCGAAACAGTCTAGATTCGACGTTGGTTGAGTTGGTGTGAAATATCCGATACGTACACACATATATTATATATATATATACATAGAAATAGCATACTTAATCGAAAATTTTATACCCATTGTATTTTCTTACCCTCTATTACATTGTGATTTTTCAACCTTCTTTTTATTTTTTTTTTATAAGTGTAAGTTAATAGAATAGAGCAATTATTGACATCCTATGAAAATGGATTTTAACAGTTCTCGTGGTTTATTTTTTATTTTTTTTGCCAATCCTTGTGCTGATTAGTTTATCTTGTTTTTCATCATATTTTGTAAAATGAATTCTCTCATGTTTCTATTTCTGTATGTTATAACAATATTTTCGAACAGTTTTTCTACTTTTCCATGAAATGCATTAATATATGTACATATTCCAACGTATGGGGAATTTCCCATTCTTAAAAGAATTTCATAATGGGCCTTGCCACGTAAAATTTTGTTTGTTATAAAGTAGAGAGTTAAAAAAAAAAAAAAAAATAGATCCCACTCTTTAATTTTTAAATTCAGCAAAAATTGAAGCAAAAATAACAGATTGAAAACAACGAGAACACGATGTCACCCGTACTAAGATATGTCTATAGGTATATTAGAAAATCAGGGAAATTGAATTGCACATAACATTCGCAATTAATCTTCTTGATGAAAAAAAAATACATATATATATATATAAACCAATTATTTTGGGTTTCTTTGCCCCATAAAAATACATATATTTTTTCCAATGGAAAGAACCTATTGTTCTCACTGCCTGTAACACGAGGTTTACATTTCGTTCGTGTAGCCAAATTCTTTTATTTGAAAGTAATGTGAATTTTATTTGATCATGCTAAAGCTCCGTTACGGTAAAGAAAATATGAAAATTAAATATTCATAATGAGAATTGAGAAAAAGAACAAAGATCTCCATAAAAAATTATACTTTCCTAATACTCGTTCTACACGTTCTTCGATTATCCAGTTCTCGCGAACGCCGGAGGTTTGGGGAAAATACATGACTTAAAATGGAAGAGGGATAAAAGCCCGGGAGTTTACAGCGGGTTGAGGAATAAAAGGACCTTAATATACGAACGACAATAAACGTTTGCAATACCTCCCATACGGGTATGTCTACCTACCCTTGCTTTTACTTTACTCCGTTATGCCTTCACTTTCATATTTCTTGCTTCTTCCCATCTTCACTTCTTCTGCCCTGTGGGAGTCGCCGCATCTTCGCTTATATTCTTGTTTATTCTCATACATCTACCTTTCTCCTCATTCCACGCGTAACAGGGCTTGGTGGGCTAAAGCTCGAGCTTATTAACTTACTTGGAGTCATCCTTTATTCTATCCCTCAGCTGCGTTGGCGTGGAGGAGAAGATATGTGGCGTGAGTATTGTTTAAACAGCCAGAATAGAACACGCGTATGAATATTTGCACGAACTCCTTCTACAAGCTCCTTCGACCTGAGAAAATTTTGATACAATCTGTACACAGTACATTCAACAAGGCGTATGAAAGACATGCATCAGCAATCAAGATGAACAGCACATTCACACATTTGTGCTCGAAGTTTCTATCCGGAGCTTAGTTTGTCATAAATCGATATTTTTTTATTACGAAAGAATATGATACACACTGCACGTCTCTTCAACTCGGTGGAAAAGTAGGGTGCAGCCTTTTGATCGGTAAAAAGATACCAAGAGGAGACTTCGGTTCAATTATCGGTTGAAATTTGTTGTGTAAGACAGTCTTTCCACCAATTTTTAGATTGTGGCGGTACAGGCTTTGAGAAAAAAAATTACAGTCTCTTGCAATGAAACTGTATGCGTAAGGAATTTTCGGTGCTGTGGCAGGAAGCTCCTTCGAAACGATTCTTGCGCATTCGTTTTCATCAGAGGAGGTTGAAGTTCTTATCAAAGCCTATATTACCATAATCTGAAAATTGGTAGAAGGATTTGTCATACGACTTTTTTTCGGTCAGCCAAGAATTCGAAAACCCTTTTTTGGCCAAAATTTCACCAAAGTCCCTCCTTAAAATAGATAGAATAAGTCGAAACTAAGGGCCTGAGGAACGCTGTTCAAGTGGTCTGGAAAGCGAGGATTGTAAATTTTACAATCCACCGATGGTCTGACCAAACCACCAAGCCAAGTTCGTGACGGCGGTGCCAAGCAATTATCCCTAAGACGCACACCTTCTGGATGACCTGTAAGGCGCCTTTCTCACCACAGTTAATGAACTCCATGGGGCCCTTGAATCGCCTAGAATTAAGCAGTTACCTCCCAACCTCCTAGCAACCCTCGTCTACGACCAACCTCCCAAAAACCTTTATCACCCGTCCTCCTTATAAGAAGTATCATTTGGAAATAACTAATCTTTCTTTATTAGTTTATCCAAAAATTCAACCCATGTTTTCTTTTATGTTACCGCCTGCCGTTAAATTCGTTAAAACTCATTCCACAAATCTCGATTCTGTATCAAGTGTATTATTATATGAATACTCATCAAATTTCCAAATTTGTAAGCGGCGGAGTTCTTTTTGAAAGTACAAAAATAGAGAATACCACAAGTACAAACAATATTTTAGATGTTTGATGCTTTATTTCAAACTGCTTTAAAATGGTTAAAAAAAACAAACTAATAGCTGCATTGTGTTTTACTCCACGATGACTTATTTTTCGTAGCAGACTGTTTTCTACGAATTTGCTAGAGCAGATTCATTTTTTTAGTAGCCAATTCAATATTGCAATTTATTGATTATAATCAATATCCCTGCAAGATTGCAAAATTTAATGTTCAAACATGCCAAAATGTCAAAAGAAAAAGCTTTGTAAAAAAGTTTATAGAAAATTGTTCTCTCGATAAAATGAGCCAACGTAGAGTGCCTAACATAGAACAAATATACTGTACTTTGAACCATTCTAAAGCGATTTGAAACGAAGCATCGATATCTAAGCTGTTCTTTATAATTAAAAGATCGTCTGTTTTTATATTTTTAAACAAGCTTACACATGCGTTGTGGCTTGCAAACGTAATAATTTGATAAATATTCAACGTACGACTATTTCGTAATAAATTGATAGAAAGTATCGATTTTTAACTAAACAACCTCTTGAGTCGAACTACACCCATAACAGTGTACTCGCGATTGAGGGATTAGCAATTGAGAGACAAGTCATCCCGAAGAAATCCGGTTTTGGTCACTAAACGAAAGAATGAACACTGGATAGTAACTTCGCACACGCCAAGGGTCGGCAAAAATCGAGCACTACAGAATTACTTTCGAATAATAAAGGAACAAAAAATTAATCGTATACATCTCAAAAATCCGATAAATACTACGAATTATATCAATAAAAACTGATGTGACAACAGTTTATTTATTGACAATTCACAATCAATCAAATCGTCGCAACAACAATTCATTCAACACATGGTAAGTGAATAGATAAATTATCTAATTGATAGAAACTATACGTGACTCAAAGGATAATTTAGCTTGTTCGTAGAGCATTTACTAATTCTGCAACAGATACTCAGAGGTAACTGAAAACGTGATGTCAATTTTCACATAATATACTATTCCATAGATTTACGATTAGTAAGCTAAATTTTGATAAAACTTTGATTAAACAAAATATTAATGCATTATTTATAAATTGAGGTAAATATAATTATGTAAAGAGATATTGATTGTGATATATCGTACCTATGTAGTGGATATCGAACTATCAGGATCAACAAATAGTTTTGACCTTAAACTGACTTCTTTTTCAAACTTAATTTCTATAGCGTGAGAACGCGTTTTTCAAAATTTAAGAGCCGTAAATCCTTCGAGGCAAATTTATGCCACTTGAAAGATATTTTATCAGCAAAGGGGCCTAAAGTGGAAGTTTTATAGGTATCCTGCATAATTTTTAAGGACCATCCCAGGCGTAGGGTCTATTTAAAAGTAGCAGAATCATCCGATTGGTAAGGAGGAAAAAATTTATACTTTTCTTTGCATCCAAGTCGGTTTTCTCTCTTCGTGATATTAAAAATTACCGAATTAGATGTAAAACGGAACATCCAGCAAACGATTTCACGTTACAAAATACGGTATCTTAAGGTTAGACAAAAAAGTTGTTGGAATAGACCCACAAATGTTCTACGCGTTTACAGACTAGAAGTTTAAAATTGGGAAGATAGAGTTCCCTTTACAGCAAATTTAATTACCTGCTATTTGGATGTGTTATAGTGTCCAATAATATACAAAAGTTCTCCTATTCTTAGGTTTTTGGACGTTCCATTGTTGTTGAGAAATAAATGACAAAAATCGCACTTTTTTGAAGCGTTGCAAAGCAGGTTCCTCCCTCGTAAAAAGCTGGTTTGAGTAAGTTGGTGGATTGATCCATTGACAAGTGAATAATGTAGTTACGTGTCGCCCAACGGGGAACTCGTCAAAAGGTCGTGTTGGGTGATGTCCACAAATTATGTAAGGGTTGTCGAACGGCGAAAGGGACAGGGAAACGAAGGGCGGGCAGGAGGACCATAAAATCTGACAATGCCTAACTGCTGGAGGCTTCATAAACTTCGCTTAACTTTCGCTGTATCATTTCACAATATTTTTTTCCACTTTTCCATAAAAATTAAGGATTGATTGTGTAAGTATATGTTATGATTACCGTAAAAAAAAGTATTGCATTTGGATTAGTAGTTAATGCAATTTCGCGTTTGGAAGACAGTTAATCTACCGGGGAAAAAAATATTCAACACGAGACGTATATTTTTCTCTTCTTCATTTGAACATAATATTATTGCATCCATAAGCTACCTCTTGTAATCGAGATTTTATGTAGAAAAGGGAAGGGAATTCGGAGGGATAATTAATTTCACTTGAGCCTCACATGCGAAGAAGGGCATAGGAGAAGGTGCCGCGATGGAAATCTATAAATTAAAACTCACTTTATTTACACAATACCCCCACGTGACATAAGCATGAACTTACCTTGGTGTTTGTATTTCAATTGAAAATTCGAGACGGTATTGCAATATCGACGATCTGCCATCTATAATACGTATAACTCTGTTGATAAAAACAGTGAAATTATTTGTGATTAGATGATTGCACAGTCTTTCGAAATAATGAGCATTTTACAGATTCTATTAGATAATATCATCATTGTACTCTAAGTATTTTTGAAGGCAAAATCAAAACATAGTTGGTTCGAAAGTCGTTATTCAAAAATCTTCAAATCTCCGAGTTGAATAATTTTCGAGAAAACACATATTTTCCTGTTCATCAAGTTTTTCGAAACAATGCCTGTAGTTATAAAGTAATTGATACTGATATCACAGCCGTTAATCATAAATATTTTTGAAAATATCGCAGAGTAAAAAATCAATGTAATTTTAGTTTCAAGTGGATTCGATAAACACGCGACAGAATATGTTAATCGTCACTAATTTTCGACGTTATTAAACATAGATGGGGATAATTTTTCAGAACCGGGTAAAACTGAATAAAACCCCTCTTTCAATCTCTCAGCCTCGAATATTCCATGTAGAATTTCACCATCAACAGCATTTAACTTTTACATTGAGTAGATATGAACGTAACTGGAGTATTTAATGTCTAGTGCATAGAAATAATTTCATACGAATAAATTTTTCACTTTAACTAGATGAATTTTGACGAGAAATATGTTTTTCACTTCGATATAGGTAAAAGTGAAAATATCCGGTGTGTTGCATCGAACTTTTTATTTTTCGAGTAAGTTGGTATTTATTTTGAAGAATATGTATATATTTTTTTTCCATTTTTATTTACGATTACCAATCCAGTGGGGCCTGGAAAGATTTTTTTTTTTTCGCCTTTATTTTTTTAGTCTACCGTTGACAAACTTGGACAATACCTTTATTGTAACGTATTTACATGGTTTGTATGTTTTTTGAAATTCTTACTTTTGCCTCTGATTGTTTTGACACATGAATAAGGTATATCATCACGCTCTTATAACAGTGAAGCGTGTACGATACGCAAATTAGTTTCTCATTAGTTATATATACAATAATTCATTAATCGATTATATTATATTATGATGTATAATATGTATAATATGTTGAAGATAACACTTAAATAATCACAGCCAGTTTATTTGATAATTATTTATGATGTAAGTGATTTATGTAACTATGTTTAGTATATGGGTGAATCTTCCGAAATACTCATTTTTCGTAGAATACAAATTTTTTTTTCAAAACTAGTCATTTTTACTTCTGAAAGTAGGAATGATCTTTAGTATAGAATAGTCAAATATAATTATCACTTGGACAAAATCGTTTTCCAGTTTTGTGGGATTTGTCGTACTTCGAAAAAATCATAGTGCCAGAGGAATGATCTCTGCTAGTTTTAATAAAATATTCAATATTGAAATACTTATAGGCCGTTATAATCTCTCGATATCCGTGAAAAGATTTGGGTAACACGTGAAGTTAGCGGTTTTAAGACCGTTTGATCTTCAGACGCGGCGACAACGCTACGAAGTTAGCCTTTTAAAGTCCCTTTTTTCATGTCATGTACAAGATTTAGTGATAGATACGAAGTTATCTTTTGAAATTACCTCTCTTTACGTTATTCACATGTTTTCATGATGAATTCATATGTCAGTTTGAGAAAAATTTTTATTTAAAGTAATTAAAATCAGTGAAATGGGACAAAGAACGATCGAAATTGTGCCGGATTGTAATTGTCTGTTTAGAGCAGTATCGTTCTGTTTGTTTAATACGCAATAAAAATACGCATAGGCAAGGAAAAGCATTGTTTTGTATTATATTACTGTATATTACATATTAAATATATTTCTTTATCCTTGCTTAAAAACATCAAATGACGCAAACCTTTAGTTACAATTCTCTATTAGTATAAATCTTTAGTAGTTTCACGTACGTTGAAAATATGAAACACAACAAAAAAAATAACAAAATTACTGGCTTGATATTATATTTCTTTTATCCTTGTTCAAAAATATCTATTTCTTTCTCAAACTTAAAATACTTTTTACGGCGGAAAGTAATCGAGGTTGGAGACGGCAATATAGCTACTACATTTTCGTATTTTACATATGAAATGTCTTTCTCATCGGCTTCGAAGACTTGTTCATTATTTAATTCGGATACTCTCAAATACATTACTTTAGTTTCGGCATCTTCTTCTACATCGCCATGTGCAACTGCAACGTACCTGTACCTAGCTTTTGTCGTTTTCAGTTGAATCAATAAATGTTTTCCAGTTTTAATATTTTTCGAATACAATTCTTCGTCTTTTTCGGCACTCGTACCAGCCTCTTCGTCATCCGAATAAACATCGGAGAAATTAACCTCCTTTTGGGGATATTTTCTGGAGTCCAGTCACCTGGAGTTGATATCATGTCCTCATCACTTGATAGATCTGGAACTTCTTTGGTAGGTAAACTTATCGACTTACAAGTGAGTGAACCACGATAATATGCGACATCGTTTTCTCCCAAAGTACTCAACGAATAAAAATGCAGTCTGGAGAGGATCTTTTGTTGAAATCGTTCTTCACCTGATGAAACTTTCATTGTCCCTTTAAAATTTAGAATCTTTTTGTGCTCTAGTCATTTAGATATTTTCTCAATTTCCTCAGTGGCCACAGGTAGATATGTAATGTCCTCAACGTTGTGGGAAAGTGCTTCGAGTAATGATTCAAATGAGGCAATATCACTGCCTTGGGTTACCAATCTGTCAGCTGTTCCTTTCGTCGTACCACCTACACCACCTGGAGCACCCTTTCCATGGCCAGTCTCTGAACAGTTCCGAGGTATTATTGAAAATAAACTCACATACCGGAAAAATGAGTATCTCGGGAGATTCACCCGTATATATTGTGAGTAAGTATAGGTTATAATGTAAGTAGTAATAAAAGGGAGTTTCTCGGAGTCTAGGGACTTACTACCGACACTTACCGACATCTTACCCCGATTCAAATACTTCTCTGCGATGACATCCTCAATATTGACCCATTCTGTACCGATCTGAAGGTCCAAATCAAAATCACGCAACAATTTCATCTACCAAAGGTCAAAACTGTGCTGTCGTGACAACAGTTTTATCGATCGAAGATCAAAATTACGCTGCTTTACCAACAATCTCGCTGTTATTCACCTTACTGACGGTCGAGGTATTGCGGTGACGCAAACTCTTTTGTTCTCCGCGCGATCAGCCTGCCAGTGCCAAGAATGCTTGGTAAACCTAGGGTAGCTTATGCTGCAATCTTTATCTCTCTACATTCTACAATTAATAGTTCCGAGAACTGTTTTCGTCAACTCGGATGCGGATGTGATATCAACTACCCCACATTTTTTTCCCACATTTTTTCCGACCATCGATAGGGGAGATGACAGCAATATTGTTGGTAAGGCAGCCTGATTTTGACCTTCGATCGACAAAATTGTTGGTAAAGCAGCGCGATTTTGAATTTCGATCGATAAAAATTCCTGGTAAGACAGCGCGATTTTTACCTTCAGGTCGGTACGGTAGGGGTCGATAGTCGTGACGTAATCACGAAGAAGGGTTTGAGTCTGGGCTAGATGACGGTAAGTGTCGTTGATAGTAGTAGTAGTAGATCTCTAGACTCACAGAAACCCCCTTGTATTACTAATGATGTAACACACGTAAGACGCACGCGGTTAGTTTATGAGACTGACGTTAATAACGTTACCGTAATGAAACATTTCAGGCAAAGTTCACTACTTAGAAATTATATAGTTACTTTAACACTGTCAAGTTTCTCAAAATATGAATATGTTTTACCTTGATTATGGTTTACTGCATTTCAAACATTCCTAAAATTGCGGCACAACGATTTTTATGAAACGCGAGTCAGTGCAATAATGTTACTAACTTCAGCCTCATGTTAGATTTCACCCGAGTAACACACACTCGACTTATTATACATGAGAAAAGGATAATTTGCCGCGGGTGAATTTGCTAACGAAGGTTCTGCAGCATCTGTTCCTAATTGAGTACGTATTTTGGTTTGGCTTGGCATAACCTGCGATACGACAATGGACGACTTTGAATTTAGTGATACCCACCATTGCAATAGCCTTATTATTCTGATAGCTACCATTTATTCTCTAGAATTATATTATGCATACATATATCATATGCATACCGAATACGTGTATATATGTGTACAATATGTACATATTTGAAAAGCTCTTCAAACTTCAGACTGAGAGTCCCGACAAATTTTGACTAGACACCAAATGTTCGATTCACTTCATAGATGGTGGGGTCAACTCGTGAATTACGGTATGCAAAATGGTACTGAAGTTTTTACAATTCCTTCAGATTTTCAGAAATATTGCAAACTTGCGAAAAATCAAGAAGCCCTATTGAAATTAGGACGAAAATTATGTGAACATCATCAAATCTAATGAAACGTAATCGATTCTGTAGGTTTTCAAACGTATCGCGAATACCTACCCATGAAATTCGGTAAGATACTTAAAATTGATCAGTTGGAAATCGAGTCAACGACACCTGTTTCACATTTTTAATGCTGGAACAAGAAGTTTCGTCAAGGTTTCTGTAAGGTTTCTTTATTTTACTACCAAATTAATGCAGTGGGTCATGGTGATCATAAATTTTTATAAATTTTCACGCAACCTTCAAACATGGAGAAAATAAAATTGTGGAGGAACAGCGATATAAATTCTGTGAAATTCTCGTAATGCAGTAAAAGTTAAGAAATTGATGAAATACTATATTAAGAAGTCCGATATTTCATCGAATTTTCAGTGGCATTTCTAGCAATTCATTTTTTGTATTATATATCGATATAATTTCATCAATAATCTTCGAAATGCCAACAAATATTTGGAAACCAAAGAAATCTGTAGTAATCTGTAAAATCGATAGACCATTCTGAAATCTACAAGCTGGACAAAGTTCTGTGGAATTGTCTGAAATCCGTAGATGGTCATATAAATAATTCATGGATTGATTCCCCTTACTGGTTATCGTGAATGGTCGTCAACGCGATTCATAACAATCGCAACAACCGTAATTGTAACGAGAGCTTGGCACATTGATTCGAAAGTACGAATTATTCTAGACAATACCTGGGTTGATTAATTTTCACGGTAGTACTGGAGTCGCGTTAATCAAAATACATACATACGTGTAATTATATTTATTATTAAAAAAGTTGAATTCTACACTTCTTATATAACTGTCGCATACGCGGTACTCGCGGGCAGTTGGTAATCCCGTTTAATGAAACGCGCTTTCTGCGAGCGTGGGGCAGTGTATTCGTCGAGCTTCACTATGTATAATATAAGCATATAATATAGTGAAACTCGTCAGCGGCGTTGAAATTGAAAATGAAAGAATTAAAACCTAGTTGTTTTATACATTACACATACACCATCAGATTTTAATTAAAATTATTAAACCCAAGTCCGCGGCGAAGTATCTATGGTGTCATGTGCGGAAAGCATATAGATAAGTATATATAACGGGTATATTGCGATTTAGGGAGGGTTTATAACGTAGAGTCCTTTAAAACCAGTGCTCAATGTACCTCGAGTCCGACACAAAGTACAAACAACGCATCTGCCGTTGGTAAATTCGTTTCAATTGTCGAAATTCCCTACTTCCGCTAATTGTTTCAGGTGGATATTCGTATCCACGAAGCTCCATGCTTCATTCGTAGACCACCTCTGCAGCCTCCTTGATCTTGACGATGAGAAAGGACCGCTTGCAGAACCTTACGAATAGCTCGGTTTTTTGTCAGGAGGCCCTCCGCTGCTGGGGAAGAGCGATCAGGTAGATATTGCCAAGGATCGCCCCGAAGATCAAGAGCAGCACACCGAGTCCCGCCAAGAAACGGACGAATCGGACGAACTTCCGGCCCCGCGAATCCTTCTTGCTCTGACGCGGGAAGAGCGCCAGGCCCAGCAGAGGGCCGGCTATGGCCCCCGCGACATGGGCCGCCCAGCCCACTCTCCCACAGCCTAGCAGTGCTGGGACCGGAAGTGAGACTACGTCAGCACCCGCCATCAGAAGAATGGCCCCCAGCCGCCAGTTGGGGTACGGCAGCTCCCCGTGGCACTGGATCAGAAAAATTTCCCACGTTATAAAAGAAGTGAGTTGAACACCAGTAATGGGGTCTTTGCACTTGAAAGAAAAATTCATTTTTATAACGAGACAGTCTAAGGAAATTGAACACCCAAGTGCGCATGCGCCAAGTTTATCGAGATCCGTTAGCTCTGTCTGGTTGGGCCCTGGTGCAAATTGTCAATGCGCGAAGTGTTTCGAGACTATGTTGACTTTTATGCATCCCAATGATTTCTTAACTCAAAGTAACCTCGCGACACCTGTGAATTTTGATAGATCACGTCTGGTCGCAACCGAGTTGGTTAGACTGATCAACGGACGTCAAATTTGGCGTGAAGTAGTAGTTCAATCTACCAGTGGAATCAATTGATTTGGCGAATGCGTGTTTGAGTATTTAGTTCCCAGAAACGAAATAGTAAAATAATAGAAATATAAAGTAATTGGGTCGTATTTTATCTTTTTGAAATTGTTTTTCGTAGAATTTTGCAGAAAAATATGAATTTGAATGATTCATTATACGAACGAATATCTACAAGAAACTGTGAAATTTTATTCTGGTGCCACTGCTAGATGTCGCACCTTTCTCACATGGAAAACCTACTCAAGCCATGTTAGGTACCAGCAGATAGTATCTGTACACTCAAAAACTTTTCTGGACATTTTAGTATGGTCTTGGTGAATTTAGAGAATATGTCGTATCATTTTAAACTCAATTTGCCTGAGTAGGCGAATTTCACTAAAGAAAATATGAGTTCTTCCTTTACACCAGAAAATTGATGATATTCTACCAAAATCCGTATCGATTTCAACGATTAGAGAAACACAAAGTAACCGGGTTGTATTTTTTCTTTTTCAAAATTGTTCATAAAGTGATGTCTATGTTCAATTATAACTTCACAGGATTGCTATCTGTAAAAGGCAGGCGATACGTTTAATGCAATAGACAAACCTTATAAATACGTACAAAGAAATTCTCGAGTTATCTTTTTGCTATACTACTTTCGATTACCGTTTTCGATACTCTTTTTAATGCAGGTGGTTACAAACCACATATCTCTTTTTGAACAGCGTTTTCAACTCTTTCAACTCCGCCCTTCGGATGCGTAACAATATAATGAATTTTCACTTGAAATTAAATAAATGTACAACAGTTGAAGGCTGTAACTATATTAGTTTTAGCTACCTTTGAATAGTAAATTATAACGAAGAAGATTTATCTTGACCTTGGAGATTTGTTGATTAAAGTTATTCTTGGATATGAAGGTCACAACTCAAAACACTTTTTATCGTGTTAACGTTTCGACCCTGGTGGGGGCCCTCCTCAGAACAATTTTATTTAAATATCTCATATGCGATAACACTTCCAATTACATAAATGCGTGTTGATAATTGAAGAATAAATAGAACAAAAAGGCAAAAACAAACCAACTATAATTATGAATTCGTGGGAGTTACGTGTCGCTAACGCAGTGTGTTTCGTTTTTTGTCGTTTTTGCCTTTTTGTTCTATTTATTCTTCAATTATCAACACGCATTTATGTAATTGGAAGTGTTATCGCATATGAGATATTTAAATAAAATTGTTCTGAGGAGGGCCCCCACCAGGGTCGAAACGTTAACACGATAAAAAGTGTTTTGAGTTGTGACCTTCATATCCAAGAATAACTTTAATCAGTAAATTATAACTATGTGTTTCGGCGATGTAGCGGAGTAACAATTCAAGTCAAAGCATTATCTCGCGTTCATTACAGTTTCATGTCAATTGCTATCTTGAGTGGTCCTCATATATGTACGCACACTCTCGTGCAGTCTTGACCTGCCCATCTCTAGGCTCAAATCCTACCGCTTGCCCGTGTCACGCCTCGAAACAGACCAGTTGTGTATTTTATGTATTATCTACTGTGTGAATGTGTTCTATGTATATCATCTATGTATTCTCTCGGCTTTGTGAAATCTCAGTTGTGTTTCTGATCTCTAGCGATATCGTTCGTATCGTGTGCGCAAATAAAATTTATCTCTTGTTCATTAATCATCATCCCGATTCACTCACTCCTGTCCCCTATCACTAATTCGTAGATCCCACGTCAATGATTCAGTGTATATATCGCTATCTCTCTAAACGCTATGAGTATTTTTTGTAAACGGTAGTACGTACAGCCGACAGGATAAAAATTGACTTTACGGATAATGTCGCGTTGCAAACAGGATTTAATGATTTAAAAGTCAACGTATTATTCCCCTCGAAAATCGGTTATTACAAAACAATCCTTGATTTTTCAATAATGTTATTTATGTAATTCTGAATATTTCAAAATTTGTCCTGTGAGAAACATAAACCGACAATAATCAATGTTCAACATTTCAACAATTGGGAAGAGAAATATGGTGTGATAAGTACGTCAACTTTATGCAGAAGGTAGAATAAATTTCTTTCAGCCTATTTTCGTTACATTTCCAAAAGGTTGTATTACTGAAAGACAATGTTAACACCTTATTAAATTTGAAATAAATTCACAAGACTTTTATGCTTCGTTCCAGTTAATTTGCAACGAACTTCATGATAGATTTATTTACATTATTCGTTTTTATATTCATTCAAGCACTTACTTAATTTTTTTCAATTATAACTCGATTACCGCTTCGAAATTTTGAGAAAAAGTCAGAAAATAGGTTCGCCCTTCCACATATCTTCAACGTGCTCTCTCATCTCAAGTAAAGAGAAAAGTGTTTCAGGATTTTTTCGGGTGTTTTCAAAATTTGTGACACTGAATTTTTTCAATTTGTATATTAAAAAGTGCGTAACAAATCAAAAAAAATTCTTCGTAGGAACATTCTTCAAACGATTGAAACCAAAAATGAAGTAGTTCAAAATTTTTCGAACATATTTGCAGCTTAAAGTTGACTATTTAAAAAACTTTGCAAAATTAAATTGTGCATCTTAGAGACGCTACTATCACCTTTAAAAGATTTGATACATTCAGCTAAATACAAACGATACACGTTCATGTATTTGGTGATATATACTTTTCCGGTGTATAATTTTATCGTATGTGCATATTTCTTGTGCGCGGTTGTCTCGACTTTTCAATTTCACAATGACGACGGTATGTTACCAACGTTTTGTACGCGATAGTCGTTGGTTGTCGAGAATTTCTTTTACCGGCGTGGTCAGTTCCTTGGTTGATAATACGTGAAATTGCTAATACCCCCAAACCCGCCCAGACACACCGAACTATTACGGAGAATAATCGAGGGCTGTGAATCTTTAGGTGTATATCTCGAGCCAACGCTTTATGGAATACCTTCTATGGAAACTCGAATTCAAAAGATGAATAAATTTCTTCGCTCACACCGTAACACTGAAAAATTCAAAAAAATATGTTTTCTGTTTTGCTTCGAACTCTCAATGTGACTTAATTTTTCTATCATATTCGTGCGCTTGGGTAAATAGAAGAGAATAAAAATTCCCCGCCAGGATTCGTTTGCCCATTTTCAACTGGCCATGGCTTTTCTTGGATTTTTAACAATATACTTTTGAAAATAACTACGAAGGAGAGATGAGTTTAGTTTAGTGAATTTTCATTTGATAAATTTGAAATTTAATACCTCAGTACCCTTTCGCAACTCTTACAGAACTAGAATACAATTTCTGTCAACTTACAGAAAATAAAAGCAACAAAAGCAAACTGTTTCTTCTAAGGATCAATTATTGACAGAAAGATTTTCGTTTCCAGTCGGTAAGTGATTGGAAGAACACTCAGGATTGAACATTCGACAGAGAAAGAAATTTTCTGGGAGATTAATAACTGTGAATGGCGTTGTGAAGAAATAATCGAAATTGGGAAAACTATACATTCACAGAGCAAATTGCATATAATTCAACCCCCCTACAATTTTTAAAGGCCGTAAAAGTATCGGTAAAATTATCTAAAAATAATAGGGTATACATAATCTATGCTGTTGGAAAATATTGGTTAGTCAGAAATTTTTTGTGACGGAGTCAAAAACGTCTGCTCAGTAATTCGAGTTTAATTCATCAAAGATAGCTTTGATACATTTTTAAATTACGAAAACGGGAATTGGTACTCGTGTAATTCCGTAATAACCAGTAATCTTATCAGCAAACTGAAATAGCAAGACCCCATGTAAAGTGAGAGAAAACCAAAACATGGTCAGTGTACCGTATACTATATTTCATGGCAGGGCTGGGAAGACTAAAAGAAATTAGTTTTTTCCGAACTAACAGCATGAGCACTCCAAAAATACAAAACTTTGGTGCGTATTGTAACATACGAAAAAAATTATGCAGCGGAGTTGCCTCGAACTAATTTTCGTTCAACTTGTTCCAGAATAGTGCAGCTCAAAAATATTTTATTCTCTGTCAACATTTTCAAAACTTCGGGTAATTGGATAAATGATAGAATTTCACTTTCATTTGAAATATATAACGAATATTCTCAGGTCTTTTACGCGGGATGTTGTTACGTGATCTTCCTGTTTGTTTTATTTCTACTTTGATTAAATTACATGTTAATTCATTGTCAGCAAAGAATCTTATAACATGAAACATTCTGACAAGAAATTCTTGCCATTTTTTTCGTTTCCTTTGACATAAGATTCTGCTCTTTCTTGTCGATAGTTTGTCCTTTTTGAAGTCATATCTCCAACTCCTTCAATTTGGAACAATTTTGGTTGTGTAGTGCACTTGATTCGTGACTTGAAACCTTAGGATTCAGCTTCCACCAAGTATTAACCCTTCCAGTCATGCATTTTTCATCTGCACCGATTTCGATGAAAATTGGTACTCAGGGGTTTTCGGGGTCGCTGATTACGAATCCGGCATTAGATTTTCAAAATTCAAAATGGCGGATCCAATATGGCGGACGTGAAATTCCAAATACTTATTAATTCGTCTAAAACTTTGTACTCAGGGGTTTTCGGGGTCTCTGATTACGAATCTGGCATTCGATTTTCAAAATTCAAAATGGCGGATCCAATATGGCGGACGTGAAATTCCAAATATTTATTAATTCTTCTAAAACTTTTTACTCAGGAGTTTTCGGGGCCTCTGATTACGAATCTGGCATTCGATTTTCAAAATTCAAAATGGCGGAACCGATATGGTGGACGTCAAGTTTTATATCTTATATCTTTCTGCTCAATATTTTGGCCTGAATTTAGTCATTTAGGACTTTTGGAATGGCTGATCACGAATCTGAAATCATAACTTCATAATTTCTAAATCCAAGATGGCAAATGCCATCTTATCTTTCTTTGTCTATATTTGTGTCTCTCTCTTAGCCCTACCCCGAACTAACGACGAGGACGTGGAGAGCATCTAGTTCCACTTTTTTTTTCCGTTTTCTTGTTTTTTTCCTGTTTTTTTTTGTGTTTGTGTTTTTTCTATTGTTTTTTATGTTGTTTTATTGTTTTTTTCTTCTACTTGGTTTTTTCAATATCCCTATTATGACGCATGCACGCACATATATATATCAATGATAATGATAAGGAACCACGGATTTTAACTATCTCAAATTTCATCTCAAATTAACTGAAATGTTTATTTCTAATGTATATTTGAACGAATATTCCTGATAAAGTAAGATTTTACGTGATTGAAATTTTTATTGTCACATTGCCCAATTGGATCGACTATAGCGGATCCAACATTTTGAATTTTCAGAATCTGACCTCATATTGGTGATCAGCGACTCAAAAAACCCCTAGATACGTATTTTTAGAGGCCTTGGTTCAATACTAGTGCTCTGAGGTGATTTTCTGAAAGGTGGGACCGTAGCGGTCCCACTATGACTGAAAGGGTTAAATCCATCGGATGAATAAAACTTGGATCCGTTCGGTGTGTTTACCTTCTCAAACAAACGACAACAAAAGCAAAATGATGATGCTTTCGAAGAAGAATAAGCCATCCAAGTACGTCAAACTTTTTAGCCGTTAATCAATGTGCGGTAACACCATTTCCAGGTAAGCCGCCTTGTCTTTTCTTTTGATGTTAAAGACCACGACTCTGAACGTGTTACTGTTGACGCTTCGGCAAAGTTAGTATTGATGTGCTGAACAACTTTCTGACCGTGCTAAATGAGTAACAATCACATATTTTCATCTATATGCTCAGACCATTTTCCGATATCATCTAAGTTTCGGTATTAGGTAGCAGACAGTACCGATGCTGCATCAGTCTCTGTCTCTAAGATTTCGAAATCCATGTCTATACATGCAGATACAGACTCTGACTGAGTAGACGTTGTTGGGACCTGATCTTCAGAAACGATGTCAATATTCGTAACAGGTACCGTATCAACAGTACCAAGTTGTTGTATTTGTTCAGCGTCTTCTGGGTTTGAAGCAGTAGTTGCCTCTGATGAATTTAAGCGTAAACCTGGAATGCGACGTCTCAGGAACAGGACCTTTCACATATTTAAGTATAGTCTCCTAATTATTCTAATATTTACTTCCCTGGCTCTTCTTTTATACGGTGAAAAGCCCCGCTTTCTTTTGCCCTTTTCATTTTCGACGCTAAAACAAAACAATATATATAACACTATCTACCGTCTTCGGCTATCTTCGATCTACGTCGGTTGTCATCGTGTCTATTGGTCGTCGGCTACCTCCTGGTCCCGTTGGTTGTCGTTATATTTCTCTTGTGTCAACGTCAGCTGGCGATTGTGTGTGCTTTTTCATTTAAAAAATAGATGTATAATCGTGACTAAAAGTTGGATTATAATATTCACTAATAAAATATACCATACATTGAAGTGCCACTATATCCTAATCTAATTAGTACAGGTCCAAAGATTTTGGTTATTACTTATAAAACTGATCTTACAGTGTAAAGTAAATAGTTCTAACTAGCAGGTAAACAAAAATAAAAATTGTAATACTCAGATGGTTGTATGTATACCACTCTATTCTTAATATGAAAGAATTAATTCTCGCTGAATATTCGTCGTGCACAATCCGAGCACAAGATAAAACAGGGGAAATGACAGCAAGGCAACCGGTTATTACACACTGGTTGACAGTCGCTAAAGCGGGCAAGATGACTACACTCACTTAAAGAAAGGGGATTTCCCGGTTCCGTCACAGATATAATAACAAAAAGTTCCGTGCTCATTTCAATCTGTCCGAAATGAAGGGGCGGCAAAAATATAAAAAGAAATGGTTCAAATTTTTATTTCAGCTTACAAGATATTATTATTACTTATTGTGAAATTTTGTCGCCCCCAAAAAGTACCACCCGGGCTGGGCCGCCTCCACACGCCACGCCTCTATTAATTTCGTTCAGTTTTCATAAAATATACGAGATAAAATACGTTACTATACACAAACGTGTGAAATACGAACTCTAAAATACATACGGGCAAGTCCACCAATCGATTTTTTGACGTCCCGTTCATGGGTTGATAATTGGTGGACTTGCTCATATATTGAAAACGTTTACTGGATTGCCCGCTTGTTCAGGTTCTCATAGCGTGCCATGATTCCTAAATTAATTGCATACCTCTGCCAGTTCTGCATGTAACATATTTTTTTACACGTTGTCAGTTATGACGGTGCCAAGTGAACATACCCATGTCTACCTTTCATTATATACGTGGCGCAGACTCGGCTGAAGCGAATAATAGATTCAATTGGTAATTCTAGCCAATCATATTATTTCACCGTATAGGGAGGAGTCTGCAGAACTGCAATTCCATCCGCAATCTCGCCATCGTTGAGCGATGCATTTGCGATAAAGTCATGGAAATATGAATAAGTTCAACGTATTTCAATTGCTAATCAGAATTTGTTCCCCTCGCATGTTTTAATGATATTTCAGAATTAATTACACATCAGAATTATTGATTAATTTTTTTTTTTTTCTCATTTCTATCCACTTTCTATAGAAAATTTCGTAATTAGCGCGCAACAAGCGATGTGAAAGGTTTATCTCGAGCAAAAGGGTCGGCAGGAGGAATTAATGTTGAGGGTGAAATTTCTTCAGGTTATTATAACGTGGAACAAATGTCAACCCATTAGCTGGGTTGTGGATTGTTTACCCTCATTTTCAACAAACTTTTATAATTTTTATAAACGCGAAAAACCAGGGGTGTAACGCGGTCTCGAATCTGATACATACACAGCTTAGGTTTTTTCTTGAACTCAGTCCTGCGACCTGGCTGAGGTCTCAACGGCGAGATTATACTGAAATAAACTAATTGTGAGTAGAATAACTTATTTATAAATGAAAGATAAGTTATTCAGCTAGGAACTGTGCGAGGATAACAAATTATTTTACATCCACCCACATGGGTGCGTGGGTACAATGAGCAGAGTGTGTGACATAAAAGTCAGAAAAATGTCTCTCCCCTTGAAGCAAGTTAACGGCCGAGCTGGGACACCGAACTCTGAGTTGGTGATTAATTATTCGCTGCAACAGCAGCAGTGGCGGCGTCGGTAAGAGTTGCCAGCTACTCCAAAAAAGGAGCAAAATAAAGGCGAGTGAAAATAAAAAGGGAAGAAAAAAACTACGAAAATAAATTAAAAGTAGGGTGTAAAAAACAAGAAATTGCCGCACAAACACTTTTTTGCATTTGTCAACGTTTTTTAACGCCAACTTTTGCGTATTATACCTCAACAAAAGATATACGTGACAGCTGGATGCCTGCAAAATACCTTCCGTCGAGGGTTGAACATCAAAGTGGTTAGTTGGTTAAAAATAGATACATGTCTTTTATTTTATTACGAGATAGTTGCATACTCAGCATTTATCGAATTATTATGTTCGGTAACTACAATCTATTTAAAAATGCAATTATGATACAATGTTTTGTTACGAGTGCGGAAAGTGGGTGATTTTCAATGGCTGTGAAGCTTACGGCGCGAGCTGCAAAAGTGAGTACTGCGTTCACACGAATGCAAGAGGAAAGCTGACGGCAGTAGCTCAAGGCGAGTGCTGCAATCGTACGAGTACCTACTAGTGTGAACGCAGCATGAGTTACGATAAGAGCTGTAATCACGCGAGTAAACTATCACTCATCCGCACGTGTGTTACACGCTATTTTATCAAAACTCGCGAAGAAAAATTTGAATTAGAATGCAACGAAGGCGCTTTACACCGTGTGAAATTTCCGTTAAGTCACTTACGCTCGATTATACAATGCATGAAATTGAATTATTCCAAAGTGCGCATGCGTCAAAGAAAGCTGTAGTGTGAAAAACAGCAATTCAGTTGCACGCGTGCGCCAACAGCGTTTTGCCGCACTGATCGGAAATAGGGCAGTTTAAGCACGCTCTACAAACTTCGAAAATTAAAGTTTATTGGAAGTATACACGTATAAACGAAACCTTACAATATATCAGTACTTCTTTGAAATTGCGTAAAATAGATTAAAATTTATGGTAACACAGTTTTACGAATTTGGTACATTAGTTATGTCAAAAATCTGTCTGAGCCGCTTTAGAATATCGCTTTCTGGATAAAATCAGACATAGCAAAGGGAAATCGAACGAATCTGGTATCTTTTGTACCAGTTTCCAACGATCTTAAATGATCGATCGATATATGAGCTCCAGTTTATAATTTCAATATGTATAATTTTTGCATTTCTAAAGAAATTTTTGCAGCTGATGTAGATAATAATTAGATAAATATTCAAGACCTAACTACACCGTAATAAATATATAAAAAAGTATTGATTTTTTAACAATTGAGCTGCCAAAAAAAAAAAAAAATGCGACAATCTATGTTTCATAACACTGTAGGTCACCGCTGAGTAATTAGTAAAATACTCCAATGTGAACTGTCAATTCAAAGGCGAACGTTGTTATCGTAAACTAAAATGGGATTTTATGATGACGTGATAAAATTGTAGGATTACTTTATATACATGTCTGAATTTGAGTTATTTTTAGTTACTTCTTACTGATATTACACATGCATACATACAGAGTGAATTGCGAATCACTGAATGGCTTAATGCACGTGCGCTAAAATTCGAGAGCAGGGCAGTTATTTTGTCAAGGTAGCCAACATTTTCAAGGTACAGCCTGTGATCGGAATTTAGAAATATTGGTCACCCTGAAAAAACAACTGTTCTTGCTCTCGAATTTTAGAGCATGCACATTAACCCATTTAGTCTTTAGCAATTCATGCTATATATGATTCAGTGAATATGAATTTTAAATTGCTCGCGTTCTCGCCGTGCGAGAAGAGAGAATAATACATAAATAATATAATTGAAAAGAGTGTCGCGAGCTCCGGCCTGTGAGAATAATTATTTCCGGCTTACACGTGGGTACTGTGTAGAGAGCTTACAAAAGTCCCCAACAAGTGGTTATTTAATGCCGAAAAAAATGACCCCCAAGATTTCGGTATCCGCAAAAGTGAACTTTAGTAAGCTATGACTTCAGGACGATCATTCTGAGGACCATGTTTTCCTGGAGTTTTTTGTTTATGCTTAATTTCTCAGATTCATTTTTCAATTTTAGCATTGGTATTAAAAGAAAACTAGGAAAAAAATCACCCATGTGTTTCTACTAGATAATCAAACAATGAACAAAGTCTTGCAAAACTTTCCCCTTATACTAACTATTCTGAAACTACAGTTTCCTAAAGTTCAATTTTGCAGATGCAATAATATTGCAAAACTTTAACCTTATACTAACTGTTCTGAAACTACAGTTTGCTGAAGTTTCATTTTGCAGATGGAATAATCTTGAAGGTCACCTGAAAAAAAATGTTTGCCGTAGTTAATTGTCGATATAACAATACATGTGCTTTTACGCTTTTTATGGCTGCAAAAATCGATCGCTTTGTTTCCTGCAAATAAGGTATGAGTATTCTGGAACAAAAGTTTTAAATACGTTGCTGATGGTAAGTGGAATTTAATAAAACATCTGTCAAGTATCCAAACAAAATAACAATAACAAAAGTTATCATAAATATCAGCTTATGGAGGAATCATACACCCATCTTGTTGGATTTTTGAATATTTTAAGGACTTACCGTAAATGTATACAAAATTGTTTAATTTTAATGGAAGTCAATTTATTTTTCTCGTATATGTATATTTATTGTTCTCGTCATCTTGATTGACACGAATCTTTGATTCAATTCACGTTTTGCAGTTAATAATCAGGTCAATTGAAGAAAAACTCTGTTACGAATATTTTGAATATGAATTTCACCGTAGCTTTCATTTTGAATGTTATTGCAATTACCGTATTTTCACGATTTTCCTGTTACCCTCGCGCTCGCCCTACTGCGTTCTTGCTTGGTATTGTCTTTGGATTTCTGAGGCACCCAGCTTCCATGACCTCAGCATGTTGCAGCCTTTTTTATATGCTTACTGCTAGCTATACATGTATAGCTATCTGCTAGCTGCCCACCCCGTCCATTATGGTTACATTTCCTGGTATTTGCAATTACTTCTGCTGCTTATCGCGCTGCCAGTTAAATTGTAATCTATTTTTTTCAATACACATATGAAATAGATCCTTTTTGTCACTGTGAAATGAATGGGGAACTGCTCATTTCGAGCACGGACTGCATTACCTCCCTAGGGAGATAATGTACAATGAACTACAACTGAATGATATTGTTTATCAATCATTGTTCTTGTGATTTAATATATAAAAGAAGAAAGTCTAAATGATTCATCGACGCCCAGACCGACCCCTAGACCTAGGATCGTGAAATTCGGTGAGCATCTTTTTTTCGTCACGTGGGCAAGTACTAAAACGGGATTTTTTGATATTCCACTTCCAAGGGGATGAAAAGGGGTGAAACGCGTTTTTCGCGGATTTCTCGACATCTCTTCAGCTCATTGATATACCGATTTCGTTTTTGCTTATAACGGTTACTCATTTGAATATCTGAAAAAGTTTTCGAGCATTTTTTGAAATTGAACTACTAAGGGGCAGAAAATGGGTGAAATCTGTTTTTGCGGACGAGCCTCCAATATATTGACCAAAGTGTGGAGCAGCCCCTAGTTAATTTATATAAGTGAAATCAAATATGGAATGTAATTATTTTATTTTGCCTCACATGCTCGAAAAAGAGCCTGTACATACACTTGAGCAATGACTACCTCGGTAAAAATGACCCATTTCCCTCTCTTTGTTGCGCAATGTACTGTTCCACCACCAAAGATGCGGTCTGCTGCTTAACGAGTCTTACGTTCATTCTGGCTGCTTTAAGAAAAGGCATCACAGGGTGGCTCTTGTAGCTGCTGCTCTGATGGGGCTCTTGAATTCGTTCAACGGGGAGCAATGCGTGTTCTTCGGCCCTTTCAGCCACCATGTACTTCTGCATCTCAACCCTCGACTGCTGTCTGTGGCTAACTCTCTGTCGAAGATTTGCTTCAGCTTCTCAATTTGAGATTTCATGCTTTTTACAGCCACCTTGCTTGCTCGCCTACCATGTGGACTCAGATCAATGCAAACTCAGCTCGCATGGTAGCGCTGGAAAAGCAGATCCGTGAACTTCAGTCGGATATTTCTGAGCTACGACAACTGCAGCGATCACAACAAGCCCAGCTGGTAGCACTGCTGGAGTCCATGGACTGTGCTGGTAAGGTTTAAGTCATCTTCTCTGGTATCGCCTGTCATCCAGATCACGAGATCTCGGTGGTTCTGAACTAGGCTGCGTTGGCTTTGGGCTAAGATCTGGTTGATATAGGCCTCGTGGACTCTCGTATCTTGGTCTCGCAGAAAAACACCAAACTCAGTTCTCGAGTCATTTTGACCCGTCTTCCTGTAGCTAACAATAAGTGTGAACGTAGCTATCTAATCTCGACAAATCTCACTCCACCTCCAGCGGGTAATATTTTAATCAATGATCCTAATGAGGCTTTACCTCAGGAGTGACACGAGATGTTTTTTGTTACAAACGCAGCAGCAAAGACTGCTGGTATTTGATACGTGTTGTACAGTAGCAACGGGATTCTCGTCAGGAAGGCTCAAGTTTCACGGAAGAAACAGATTCGCACGTCTGCAGACCTCAACCATCTGCTTCCGGACTGACGCCGTCTGCAGCTTCGCTCCTGTTGAGGGCTCAGCCAGCTTGATTTTCTTAATTTTCCTCGTTTCTTACTGTTAATTTTATTTTCCGGTTTCTGTTGTGAGTTTTTGTTTGATTTATGACCACTTACTGCATTATTCAATTTTCTGCTCTGATCTTTGTACCTTAGTTGCTGTGTACACGCTTGCTTTTTTCTTATTATTATTTGATATCAGTTACTCTATTCTTTCTCTCTTTCTTTATGCTCAAGTATTGTCATGGAAATAACATTAAACATCCATCTATCTCTCTTTCTCCCCAAGCACGACAATTCAAGTTATATGAAAATACAAACGTCGGGTAGGTATATGGAATACAGATGTATAGAATTCAATCGCCTAAAAGCATTCTGAATGTGAGTGAAATCGTTGGGCAGTGTATCTCAAGGGCGGTAAGTTAAAAATTTGAAGCTTTCTCAAAACGCAGAAGCAATTAGCTGAAATTGCAAATGATTTCATGTTTGTCCTGTTAGCTCAAGCGTTCAAACGTGGGTAAATTTCGAAGTCATTTCATACGGTTCGAACCGCAAAGCTTTATCAAAATATCCTGTAAACACAATCTGTGTATTCCAATAAACACGTTCAGAAATTTGTCCATTTGCGATAGCTTCAAATAAGTTAATTTTTGTGTACCAGAATCATTTATTTTTCTTAATTCATTTATTTAATCAAATTAAATTAGACTTACGATAAAATCAATTTTCAACCCTGATTGTTCCAGAAAATGAAATTTGTAACACAGGTATATTGCGTAGTGACTCTGTTCCAAGGCGAATAGACAGAGTGATTGCAGTTCTTCTTGTCAATTAAGTCATCATGGGCTGCTGACTTTTGTTACGGGCTGAATTTGGCGAAACGAAAAAAGGGAGCCACGAATGATCGGAAAATAGACAACTACCTGTCATTTCAGGATACTTTTTGGACGGGATAATAGAACTTACCAAGTACAAGTGAGCGAGGTGACTCGTTAGAAGAGCGTAAACTCCAGCCGATGCTCCAACCAGATAGAGAGTTGGTTGAAGAAGCGATGCTCCAAGCGCTCCGCAAATGCCTCCGCCCAGGTACACGGCCGCCACCCCAAGCCACCCTTGTTCTACCTGGGAACACGGATTTTATCAAAATTTTCACTGCTTTCCACCCCTTGATCTTGTAAAATATTACTCTGCTGAAAATTAAGGGAACCAAGGCCGGAGGATGTCGAGTTGCGGCGTTTTCTTTACGAAGTCGTGGCAAATAGAGATTGGCATAAAAGCAAGATCCCTTCATAATGAGATAATATGCAAAGTAAATTACGGTTGGTCTAGTTTTTTTTTTTTTTTTGTGAATAGATCATTTTGTTCTCAAATCGATTTTCTAGAAATCGCGATTTTCACGGTTTCGTTACTCAGTTGGTGGAAATATATGGTATATAAAAACCTCAAAGTGTTGAGGTAAACCATAAACCTGTACTCTATTGGGAATACAGTTATTGTTGTAAAAAAATTCATTTCAGTAATGTAAATAGTAATGAAGAACTCGTTTGGGAATTAAATGAGCGATTATTCATTACAATTAGACAAACTAGAAGCTCTTGGAGTTAAAAAAAAAACTGTTAATCGACATTTCTGATATAGTGAAGAAAATTCTTGTTTCTTGGATAATTACTTGAGCATAAATTTGAAAAATCGATTATCGCATTCACGTGAAATAATCGAAAGAGGGCTGCAGTATGGAAATATTTGTCCACTCATATATCTCAAATCAACTAATTTAGAATCACTCCAAATTTAAAAAATTTGTACTCTTTTCTTAATATTTTGTTACGGTAACGTTACTTTGCAACTTCTATCTCGTCAAATGAGTTCACAAACTTGACTGAAAATTATTTTGTATACGCATTATACGCGTGTTCAAGTTAGTGGAGCCGTCGCTAATTGATTAATACGCAGTGCATAGCTGTCTCAACTACTACATTAAACAGATCTTCATATCTTACTTGGTTCTCCTTAATTATCCCAAACATCCTTCGTACGATTATAAATTAAGGAAGACTCAAACAAAGTTAATTCTATTTTTGATTTTACACTAAACATTTAGCCGTTGCAGCGTTGCATATTCATAATATTTTGCACTTTCCATCCAATGCTAAATGCAAAAAGGGAATTGGATTCGACGCTTTCGTGAAAAGGAACAATATGAGATTTCGCCCAGAATCATTTTTTAACTCCACATTGGATGATCCATACAGATTGAAATTAATTAAAGATTTAAAGTTTGATTGCAGCTCCACGTATCATTATTCGGATTATTCCCGGTGGCCCGAGTTGTTCTCGAGAAATGTGTTTGCGGTACCGATGCACTCTGAATTGATCCCTCACAATCAGTCGCGCGATAATCTGATCCCGAGATTGAGTTCTATTCAACCTAACGTTACGACTCAATATCGCAAAGTCTCTTCGAGCAAACTTGCCTCAATCAGGCTCAATTTCTGAAGTTCGATTTGCGATGTTACAAATGACTCTTCATGTAAGAACTTTCTAAAATTTGAAAAAGTATTCGCTTTCTTGTCAATTCCGACCGCCGCGCTGTTCAACACACAATCATTCGAAATGGTTGATTTTTTTTTTTTGCATCCCCTATTGTGAGAACCGAAAACGCTGAATTTTTATTCTGTCACTTGGTAGCCGAAGACCAAAAAACGCATTGTTATCGACATTGGTGCGCTGCTATCGTTCAGATTGGTTAAAAACTCGATCACAGAGGTCCACCCTCCTTGAACAGAGACCGGAAGTTCCAGATCGATTTTCTTTGAAGCCGTACATTGGCAACGTGGGGGCCGGAAAATCATCGCATTTCACGTCATTTGAGTGGTACGCGTTTGACAAATTGTTTCAATGAGAATGCAAAGAAAAACGTTTTTCCAACTCACCGAATATGAAAGCGAAATATATGCTATGTTTATTGGATTAAATGTAGTTTTACCCGGTAGCATTATGATTTGTTGTTCAGATCACTTTTTTAGTAAACTGGATGTCATTTACTTTTTCATATTAACCAAAGTAAAGAAACCCTTCTTTCATATCTGCAAATCACTTATTACTTTCGTTCATATGCAAAGTGTACGTGTTCTATACGATGCAGTAAAAATTGTAATCAAAAGAACTCTGATTACTTATTACTTGTACGATACATAGTTAACGAGCCGGGAAACAGTTACTTCGCGATACTTTTCATCAAGATGAAAAAATTCTGAAAGAAAAATTTCAAGTTTTTGTTGAAAAATAAATATATGGACTGGAAAAAACATAACCGTTTATTGGGAAAAAGTAATACGGAGGAAAAAGTAAATGTTTGTCGATAAAACATTGATAATTGACAATTTGGCTGTTCCAAATTCTCATTGCAACATACGAAATCGATACGCGGCGAATATTTCTAGCTTATAGCCGCTCACCATAATTAAAGCTAGTCAACCTGAAAAGCATACCAAAAACTGAGCGCTTAGTTGAAGCTACCAACGGAATCGCTGCATGAATTTGCACACGAGCAGTTGGGTGATCAGTTTCCTAAGACTATCACAGTGTGCGTTTAGCGTAGCCGTTTTCAACTCGTTAAAGAAAGAGCGGTATAAAAACCCGATAAGAGAGATTCTTAACGCTGAAGTTTAATGGCATATCAAAGAACGAAGGCGAGGAAAAGGAACTGCGAAAAGAAAGGCTCTGTCACTTTTTCCTCGCCTTGTGCCCCCCAACGATTTGAACGACCCGGTAATTCATAGATTGCTTGGTTATTACCTCCAGTGGAACGGCAAGCACCAGCTGTATGGCGACGTTGAGAGACAGATGAAGGGCGTTCGAGTGTAGAAGCATGTAGGAGGCGAACCTCCAGGCTTGAATTCGTTGTTGAGGGTCGTAGACCAGCCATGTTCGCAGGGTGGCTTCCTCGCCCAAACAGTGGACGGATATCTGAAGCGATAGAAAACAAAGCATCGATTACTTGGGGCTGCGGGTGAAAAGCGCCCGTTATATTCGCCGGTGCTGGGGTCGACCGAACGCCTGCATCCGGGTTCGCAATTAGACGAACTGTGCGGCTTCGATCAGTGATAAAAGTGCGCACAGTAACAAAACCATCAGTATTCAAACATACTGAAAATCAAATATATATTGAAACTGACGATCCTCTCGATCCGTGTGCAAAAGTTCGTGCCAAGTTACTGAACAAATAATTTGATGAAAAGTTGTTGAAATTTTCGTTTCAACAACGGATCTAATGGACGATTTACCATCACGCGGGATACTTGAGTTGAATAATGAACGCATTTAAGAGTGGGTGTCACTAAAATTTTTACGAATTTCAAATTGTACAGAAAGATGTTGAGACATCGAATGGTAATAGAAAGGGTTGAATTTCGAAGCTGAAAAATGAGGTTACGCTGGCTCGTATTTTGTGAACAATTTTCATGAAAATTTAAAGAGGTGCAAGGTTTGTGGCAATTAAATAGTTTTTACACGTGTTTGCTGAAATAAGGAATGAAATTAGCTAGCATTATTTGCCCTTTTTTGATTTTTGAAAATGCATTGATTTCAATAATATTTGAGCCCTGCGATAAGCTTCCACAGAATTAAGCCCTCCGTGATGAACTCATCTTAATAACCAACCTGAATATTTCCACTTTTTGATGAAACTCCAGGAATAATACAATTTTCATATAAAAACACTGGAAAATATACATTTAATATATAATATATTTTCTGTTATTCTGGTTTATTAGGCTTGAGTCTAGTTTCAATTGCCACGGGGCCTCAAGCTATTCATAAGAGATCTGCTTCGAAAAAAATTAATATATACAGATGAACGATAAACGATCACCCGAATTCCTTACTGAAGTCCTTGAAAAATTACCATTATCGAATAATTTTTCTGGAAGATGGGATTTTTTTTCTTTTTAAACACTCATAATCTAATTAAACAGAAACAAGTAACAAAATGCCTAAACGTGAAGTCGTACGTGTCCTAGATTGTCTTTGACGGTCTGAGAAATCAGTGATTTTTTTAGAAAATGAATGTACGTAGACGAGGACACTATAATATACACCTCTTCTTTCCTTCATACAATCATGGTTTGATGTTTACGATGTGTGCAAAAAAAGCTCCGATTAAATTTTTCAATTTTTAAAAATATCTGTAATTCAGGAGAACATTGAACGACCAGGTTTTAAATGAGTTTACAGTGTTCCTCAATCTGTATAGACCATCCGGAAACTCTGGTGCAACGAGTATTGTGAAAAAGTAATTTGATAATATCAAATGTTTTATAAACTAAAATTTGAAAGCACATACCGGTAGCTGTCGATAAAGGCTATCGATACGAATGAAGTTTCGCCAGAAGGTAGGCAACTGAAGTTACATCTTAGGTACGGATATCCATCTACCGGTGAAACATCATTCGGATAGGGACTCTTCACCGGAAACTCTCGGTCTGTGATGTGATTTATATGAAAGGAGCTATCAGCTCGAGGCAAAAGCGCATCTACTTCAAAACGTTTGCGGGATTCCGAACGAGGTTCTGAGCCTTCGTATTTGTTGGTTTGAGCATTGAAAGTTTAATACCACATACCCGTATACCATCAATAGGTAAAATTTTTATTCCCAATAACTGGATGGTGGCAGCAGTTGGGGAGGATCGGATTTATCGGATCCGTTTTATGGTGGAGGCTGAAGGCAGGAACGGAGGCTAATATAAGCTCACTTGGACAGCAGAGTGAATCAGACTGATGAGTTTTCTGGGGTGAAACTCACTTGGCGTGAGTGACATCCGGTGGCTCTGGCAAATTCAACTTTTGTGGGCGTCATCCGTCACAAAATTCGCTCGAGCTGGCTCTTTCAGCGCTGAAAGATTTCAACCGAGAGCTTTCCGCTCTCTGCCTTACGGAAAATAGCTTCAAGGCAAACAATCGGACCAGCAAAGAACGTTATTTAGTTAAGGTAAATTTGGCCCACATCCCGGGCACGTTTTACAAATTTGTTTAAGGAACCCAGAAACGAATTTCGGTGTGACTTTCCCAAAATTCTTAGGTAATAGCACCATCTTCACCTTGGATTATTAAACAGTGCAAAATGTATATCCATATTCAAATGTAAAAATAAATTATTGCATACTCGATTCTCTTTTTTTTTCTAATTTGATTGCTTCGTGAATAATCACGAAGAAACTGTTGCATCTATTACACTTGACGCAAACAGGAACTGACTTTTTTTTAACTCTTACATCCTTCGGTAAACTAATTTACAAAACTGTACACCCAAAATGAGATTTCCCCGATTTTATTAATTCAATATCACGAGCGAGGAAGGCTGGAATTTCGATAAAAATTTTTTCGTTCTTTCGATGTTTTATAGATAACATTTTAAATCAATTTTTTTTACATCGTACAGCTTTATTGGATTGAAAATTCATCTGAATAATATTGATTGCGTACAAGTGGCATACTTAGATGGTGAATCATCATATTGCAAATTGGATTCCAACTTTTATTCTCTGAGCTTCCAGGAAAGCTGTGGAATCATTTTGAAAAAAATTGAAGAAAAGTGTGACGCAAGGAACTTTTTTCACGAAAATCAATTTTTCAACGTTACTTGAACCTATGTTGTGAAACTCACTGAATGCATTCAATCCAAACGTAAGGAAGTTACTTTTTTTATGAAATTGTGCAGATACTTGAAATCTTGCATCAATTGAAAAGAATTTAAATAATGAGGTCCACTTAAGGATATGTGGGATATACATTCAGCTCAAACATGTGTCGAAACGAAATCATGGCTGAATAAATGTTTAAAAACTATAACCAGTTACAAATTTCAGCAAGTATAATAAAATTTAAAGAAGTCCCTGTGATCTAATTGTAAGAAAAATATTTTTAATCACTCAATTTCAACTATAAACACCATATTTTTACTAGTGTCAGAAAAATCACAATACTTCACGATTTTTTTACAAAAAAAAATCATACAGTTCGTTCGACTTTGATGGACAATAGCTCGATTTATTTATAAATGAATACACTACAAATCATGAGATCGATTTTTCGTTGAGCTTGTCGGTTGATGAAAGGAATCTAATACTTAAAAACGTTATAATTCACAGATGGCAAGCTTGTGATCCAGCAGTAAATAGGTATGTTATCGTTACCCATAAATTTAATTCAGAGTATCTATGAAAAAATTATTCGCATAAAAAATAAGCTATTGTTCATCAGAGTGTGACAAGCCACATGATTTGTTCAGTGAAAACTAATAGAATAATGTTATTTTCTTGAAGTTGTTAACAAAGTCAGTTGTTGGATTTGAAATTCGGCGTATTTAATTTTTTCTGCTGTATTACGAAGGCTTTTTAATCATACGTGGCTATAGATAGCTGTAATGAAACTATCTGAGCCTTTGTTTCATCACATTTTGCGATTCACCGAGGAAGCAATAAGCATCACTTGATTTTGATTTGGAAAATCGGTGGGACTTCTGTATAAAAAATTCTGTGTAAAAAAGGAATAGGAGAACAGGGAAATAAGACCAAACAACAAAAATAGCACTCTGAAAATCTATCCGATAGGGCAACCACCCCATAGGAATCGAGCCGCCAAAGATTGAAAAATGTACGGATCCAGAGGGACGTCTGGATCGGTGGATATCTTGGAGTGGTTTCGCGACTTCTGGATTGCTTTGGCTGCCTCGTAAGTTTGCTTCGGTGTTATTAGCTTGGATACCCGCGGGGCGGTTGCATGGAAAATAAAATAAACGTTTCTATGTTTAGCGTATCCCAGTTCTGGTAAACATCGGTTGGCAGCAGATAACCCCGCCAGCCGCCGAGTGGAACAGCTAGTTTGTGCATTTGGGAATTAGGAGCGCATTTAGCCACCTAGTTTTAAGCTTATGCCCTTTCCTGGGCGCCTTCGTATTGTGCCTGTTCGACTCCAGGACTGCCAACTGCTTCTCTAACCCGCTGAACTTCCCGCCCGCAGTCTTTCCGAACGACTCGAAATTACATTATAATATCATCGCGCACAGATCATCCCGCATTATGAGGATATCACTGTTCCAAACTCTCCCGAGAACTTTCTCGACGCTTCTTTTATCACCGCAGACCGTATCGAAATTCTCTCGTCTCCAATTCCTCGCATCGCCAATTTGTATTTAGGTAACCTGCGACGTTTCCGTATTTTATCTGGAGCGAAGGTAACTTTTCCACAAGGTATCGAACCGAACATCGTATGACGTGCGCGGTTGGCTAATGGCATTTGTACTTGTGCAACGTGTATCGAAGAGATGGTTTCTTCTTGCAATTCAATTGGATCACCAGGCAGAGTCAAATGTTTATGAACCTCTGCAGATAATACTGTTGAGGCCCAACCAATAATTATGGCTGTACCCTCTCTATACCGTAACCTACCGACGTGCAATTACGATAAGAGAGCACACATGCTCATACCATAGCCTTTAAGATCCGTATCGATCTAGATTCAGTTACCATGTGGTATGCAATGGTCTCGCACAGACAATCTGCATACAACATACCATCTGTCATTTCGCAAGCGAGCTTACGTTTATGTAATGCTATGGAATATATATATATATATCATTTTTATTTCTTTACTTTATATCTTTAATTCCAACTCACGCATAGACCATATGGGTCTACAATCGAAAATCACGGAACTCAGGCTCATGAACCCTCACTGACCAAACTTAAGGAACGTGAGAAAAGACAAGATGAGCAATTCACAGAGTATCATTCTTAGAATTCAAATATGCATTCTTGCAATTAACTATCTTGTCAGCACTGCACCGATTGGCCTCTTCAAGACCAATCGTCTTGCACCGACGTAGCCAAAAACCAATCGGGAGTCTCTTCCAAATTTCCCACTATTGAAGATCCTTTTCGAACCTGACAGATGCAAAAGAGAACAGAACTAAATTAATTACAGAACCAATTCAAACTTTATACCATTCAGAACACTTCGAAATCAAGAACGTTCAGAATTATAAATCATTCTGAATCATAGAATATTCACATTCAAAACTTTCGAACTTCAGTACAACTAACCAAGTGAATAACAACACTGTAAAAACCATATCTCGAAAATCGATTTAAAGATCATCTTATTGTTAATAAATGTGTATTTTAAACTAAATTGCTGTGTAAAACGAATTACTTCAGTCACGCATAGTGATAGCTGGCACGACCCAAGACAATATTCCAAATCGAGACAGGCTGCACGAGAAATTCTAGTAAAACCTCAACACCACAAGATTTCTCTCAACCTTCTTTCCAGAACGTCACAATACTGCAGAAAATAGGTACATGGAAGACGGATGAAATTTGATTTCGATAGGAACAGGAAAAAGAGGTCCTAAATTAAACATTGCTAAAACTCAAAGTATTTCAGTTTTTTTTTTATACCTGAGGTGGAGAAGAAATGCTGCAGAACATAGGTACTAGAATTTTATGTACTTGACAGTTCAGTAGGGCAGATTATTGGAATCATCAGGGTTCTGCACATAGTACAAATAACTGAAAAATTATCCCAGAACCAAATAAAAGTAAAATATTACGTTTTGTATATGGGGCATTCCAAACCGACCGATTCGTGACCTGGACCATTTTCGATTTTGTTGGAAATTTCTTGTTTTTTTTTTTTTTTTTTTTTACCTACTGAAAGCAGTCTTTTAGAATTTTTGTAGATTTTTGTAGATTTTTGGAATTGTGATCTCATATTTCCCGCAAATCCAAATTAGCGGGGAATATGAGGTCATATAGGTCTGTGCACGAGATTGTTGTTTTTTCCTTGTTCATATTAATCATGTACATTTTTAAACATGTCAAACGTTCTTGTAGCAAAAATAAATATGAAATATGACCAGTTTTATCATACACAGGTATTTTAAAATTGAAAAACAACCAGATATTTTGCCGTAACTTCCGTACGGCTCTAATCATGAAGAATTTCACCTGCCTGGTATTCTGTTTACATAATACTAAGACTTTTTTCCAAAATGACAAAAGCATTCCAACGCGACAGCAGGCGAGGGTAGGAAAACAAACAGTGAAAGAAACAAACCAACAAAGTGCGCAGGGTACCCAGATACAAAAGACGGCGTAGTCGTTTTGCGCTTAGTACTTTCGCGGCGTTTTTCACTTGTTATTCATGGTCGACGGTGAATCTAACTTGCAAATGACGGTTAAACCTGCCGTTAAGTGGAGCCCTGGCTTATCCATTCCGTACTTTTTTACCGCTAGTCTTAATTGTTATCGTCAAATGTCTTTAGCACGACTCTTGGCCCCCGCGATTATTATCGTTATGACTACCTTTTCCCTCTCACAGGTTATGGGATACTGTTGTAACGTGGCCATAGTGTACCTTGATGTATGTCCCCAATTTGGAGGAGTAGTAACATCTGTGGGCAGAAGGTGGCAGTTTGTTGTGAATAGTCATGTACACTAATATTCGTTAACCCCTGAGAGGTACATCGACGACTGAAATCATGTAAGAATTATAGAAAAACAATCCGAACCTTGGGGTTCCTAATGCTCCTCGAAAAATCAGTGAGAGAGTGAATAAACAATTAGTTTCGGTGTAATCGTCGTACAGTGAACACATCTGTATTCTTCATTGTCCTAATTCGGGATAATGTATCGGAACCATCAAGTTTTTATATATATATATATATATATATATACATGTATATATATATGTATATATATTGTGACGTGGATTTTTCCGGCCCCTCGGTCACTCGGAGCAAATGACCGAGAACTTACCGCGTGCACAAGAATTCGGCGTCCACGATGTACCCTGGACCTAAAAACAATATCGCGAAGTTGTGTTGGGCGCCTGGCGTGATCAACACGCCTCGAAATCATTGCTGCGCTATTAGCCCGGTCAATCTAGACATAAAAATAGTGGTCAAATAGCCGAAATTGCGGGAATGCTGAATTTTTGTGGAGAGCTTGGGTTCACCATTAGAAAGAAAGTTTCAAAAGTCCCCATTAATCCCATGTGCGCTACAAAAGTTATTCGGGGTCAAAGGTCAAAATTTGAGGTTTTTTGGATTTTTTTCGAAAACGGTGAGTTTTATCGAAAAAGTACCTTAAACCAAAGTTGTGGATCCTCAAATTATCTACAAAAATGGTCGTTACAATTTTTTTTCCAAGAGTCACCATTTCTGAGATATCGCGATTGTAAAAGTCACGTTATACGTGATATGCACACATTTCTACGCCACCTGCGAGGTAGTGTACTCGACGCGTTTTTTTTTTACGTGGTTTCCACAGTAGGCCTCTTCCACGAACTATTATAATGTAATTTTCAAGGACAATACTTTTTTAAATGAATAATGAATATTGATATTGATATTGGATATAGACTTTAATTGTAGTTTTGATTTTTTTCATATTTTAATCTGATTCATACTCTTCAACATCTACTTCAACAGTCGTGTCTTGTTCGATTTCTTCTTATTCTCCCCCTTCTTCTTGCTGGATGTTCATCAATTCTTCAAATGCAGATGAACCAGTCGTCTCTTCATCAAAATCACTTGAATCTTCCTCTGTCGTATTTAATTGGACATTCGAACAAAACTGACCTTGGCAATTGGTACATGCTGGAGAACACAGTAATCCTACTTTTTTGCAGCCACATTTGCCACTGCAACCTTTTTTGCAATTGCAAGAAATAGAATCAAGGAGTTTTTCTGGAGCGGGTGGCAGTAAACTTTGAATCGGTTCCAAAGTGTTATCTATGAATTTCCAACCCCAGTCTTCTGGGTTTAGTTGATTGCCTAGCCATGTCTGAACTTGATAGAATACTCGATACAAGTGTTGAATAGCAGATGCCGATTTTTGGGGGAGACATGATAATTGTACTTGCTTCTTGTGTCGAGTATTTTTGACAAAGGTTAAATATCGGTATTCATCTAGACAATCAATTTTTTTGGAGCTCCATAAACAGCAAGGAGTAAGCGAATTCCTGCTGTGATTATTGTTTGCGGAGAAGAATCAGTTTCTTTCAATACTTTTGCGCAATCAATCAAATCTTTTTTTTCGAATATTTTTACTACTGAAGTTTTGCTCTTTCTATACATTGCTGATGTAGTATTTGTATTATAGTTGTTGTTGTTGTAGTAGTGATGTAGCTACGTAAATAGACTGCAATATTTGTAGTGAAACATGCTCAAAATGACGCAGACGTCCTTATAATTGAAACAGCAATAGAAAAATATAATGCAACAAACACAATAATTGTAGTTGGTGAAGATGTTGATTTGTTAATACTACTCACTGCAAAGATTCCTGTTGATTAAATTATTTACTTTCTGAAACCTAGAAAAGCGCAACGGCGAACAGAAATATATTCTTCACAAAGTTATTCTGTTTATCCAAAATACCAAAAGCATATTTTATTTTTACATGCAATAACCGGCTGCGATACTACATCAACTAGAATTATCCAAAAATATTCAAACGTTTTTATTTTATGAGCAAAAAACTGAAAAACTTTTGGTTAAAAACTCAACTTCCCCTTTGATTGCTCAATATTATGTTATTTTTCTATTTTTCTTCTTTATTCTAGTTCAACTTGTACATAATATTGTACAAAGTAAAATTGTGTTCGATTTTTTTAGCTTGAGATCACCTGTCCACGATAAACGACTTTCGCAAGCGAAGAATATTATCGCCGACGCACCGACATGCGTGGCTACGTCCACTCCCAGTACCATGTTATGTCGAACTTGAAAAACTACTAATATGTTGAATAAAAACCGCTTAGTAAATATACCAGATATCAACAGTCTGTATTCAATATTTTCCCTAGAAAAAATTGGTGAACAACCGAACATTTTTTGGCCCAGCAAAGTAGAAACCTTCCTTAAGATATGGAAGAACCCAAAGGGTACTTCATTGTTCCCCGAGAAAATAACTTTCTTGACAGAGGTAAAACTGACCAATGCGAACGTACGTGACTCAGCTGGTCACCAAATTTCGGGTACCGTTCGTCTACCCGGGTATTCCCCATACGACACCCAGGCAACATCATACACCTTCCGCAACGAATGGGGGGAGTGACCACTCTTAATGTTCTGGGTGAAAAAAATAACCCCTTATAAATTATCCGAAGCGAAAAAACGCAAAAAAAAAAAAAAAAAATAACCCATGACAAATACAACCCAGGTCAATAACAATACTAAAATAACCTGAACAAGAATAGCCCAAAAATAAAGTAATCCGTGACAAAAGTAAACCAAGATAACAATTACCCTGGACGAAAATAACCCGTACAAAAAATGTATGTATTATTTGGCATTCATTTGAATATGCAGTGAAAAATTGACGAAACATTGAATTCAATTAAATTAAATCGAAAGAAATGTAAGTAAGTAGTAAAAAAAATCAAATCAAATTGAATTGCATTACATTCCAAATGTCATAATAACAATCTATCAAAACTATAATTACCATTAATATTTCAGTTCATGAGTTTGTATTTAAATCACTGTCGAATGTCATGGGTTATTATTGCGGAGTTATGTTATTCTTGTACAATTATTTATTACCTGTTTACATATTTTGTTAAATAAGGACAATTCATACACATGTTAATGCTATGCTATCAATTAGTGAGAACGTTAAGTGAGATTAAGTCGCCTGATACAATGCATTATTTACGTGGTATTTCACGTAACTTATGATTATATTCAAGTTTTGTATTGTGAAAATATTAACAATTCATAATAAAATCAATAATCATCATTAGTATCCAATGTTCATTATATTGTTCGAGTTACATTCTCGCGATTTCACCTAAGCTGTCAACAACAATTTGTGCTCATGGGCTCTCTTTATTTTGAGTTAGTTTAGTTATGGGTTATTTTTTCTTGGATGACTTTAGTTCGATTTATTTTTGTTTGGTTTTTTGTTGTTCGAGTGATTCATCCCGAGGCATTTGGTTCCATTACCGCACTTGGGCAAGAAAAAAACATCCTCTCTGTGTTTTCTCGTCTTGCATAATGATCTATAAAAAAATAGTGAGAAAACCAGCTCACTGTGTATGGGGACAGTATTCCACGGTATACGATGCTCATGCATCCTAATTAGGTACACGAGACTGAAATCCGTAAAAGGCAATCTGTCCATAATCAGAGATTATGCTTATATCTAATGTTAGGAATGAATTTCCGAAAAACTGTTTATTACCCGGTCCAATTCGTGGATGAAATCCCGAAACATTTAATCTAGGAAGCTGTAGTCTTATAATCACGATATACGTTGCTTTCACATAGCAAATAAATCTTTGACTTACTAGTTTATTCTACAGTAATATTCATTAATGCCATATGCTTTTAACTAACTTTTTTTGGTCTTGAAACAAAATGCGAGTCTCAATTCTGTACGAATTATACCAACACTAGAGAATGGGAGACATTGTCATATAATTCGTATACAATCGAACTCCCCGTTGACTCGAAGTGCCACATATATTGTAACGTGGCATTTCGTTTAGGCATGCCCGCTACAAGATGCTCCCTGAACGTTGGGCGAAACCCAGGGATAAGGGTTTCTGAGATCGGGTCGCGAGATAATAATAGAAGAGCGCCAGAACTGGAGACACGCATCCGAGCTTCGACAGGGACGCGATAGCGAATCACGATTAAGATGTTGCAGGGATTTTTTTTATTTTATTTTTTTTTTATGAGTACACCGGCCACAGGCCAGCGACCAACTCCGACACCGAGGATATTTCGAGGCGAGGCGAAACCGTGGAGATCTTGCGTGAAGGATGCCGAGGCTGCTGAGGGGGAGACAACGCAGATCCCTGCAGCGCGGGAATCCAAGGCGGACGCGATTCCCGCTGGCGACCGGCACGCCGCAGCCTCCCCGCTCACCTCGGCCACACCTGACCAAGGCAACCCGCGAGAGACCGGCTAGCGACGAGGGAGCACCACCCCGCCCAATCCTGGGACACCGTAGAGCTGCGCGGAAGACGACATCGCGATCTAGCGTTAAGTTCTGCGCCGCGAAGCGACGACAGGTGCGCGTCAAGTTGCGCAATCTACGAAATCGATGACGGATCGATCGTTGCGCATTCTTAGGGTCATGACGTCACGAGGGGATTAGCGTGACGGGATCGGCGTTGCGGCCGATCGGCGATCAGAAAGATCACTCTAGTTCTGGCGACTGATCAGGGAGGTGTCGTTGAGTTTTGCTAGTTCAGGGGTTTTGATTGTTGCGCGAGAAAGTTTCGTTGAGTTGCGTTAGTTAAGTGTCACGAGGGAGTGGGAGATTTCGTCTTCTGGCTGGGGAGCGTTAAGCGCTGCTAATATTCTTGCATTCTAGCAGAATGCTCCCTCAACTAGTAAACTGCAACTAGCCAGTCTCTTGCGTCCTTCCCTCCATGTACTCACTGTCAAGTCATCTTTAATTCGAGCAACGTCTAAATTCACCTTTCTTCCCTTTTACCTCCTCCACATCTTCTCACTGTAATCTCCTTATCTTTGACAATCAATCAATTATATACTCAAACATTTAACTCCTCATTACAAGTTTCTCTCATTTCCTCTGATCCTTGATATGTGCGCGTAGTCGACGGGCTACCAACTTGAAATGGGCCGTAATAATATCATGGCTGGGTGTAGATGCGGTCATCGATAGCCGCTCTTCGTGATCACAATCATCCACCCGTAAGAGTTTTGAAGAAACGTGTTTAAAGTTAATCTGTACTTTGTGTACGAGTAAAATGAAAAGTTTCACACTTACAAGTAATCTGCTATGCCAGGACCATAGATTACGCCTTCTTCTTCCTCAAAACGTTCTTCTTAAGCAGTCCTTGCTCCGGTTTTCGGGCCAATCTTACCTCTTTTGATGCAGTGGAATGTACGACGGCAAGTTTTTTCACGCGCTCCATGTCCCTTTTGTTAGTTATTATTTTTGCTTGGGGTCCAATTGTGAAATTTGCTGGGTTTATTCTTAAGCATTGGCTCTTTCCAATACAGAAACATCAAAAACTTTTTCTTTTCTGGCCCAACATAAGGCCGTCCTCTAGTTTCTCGGCTGTTTTTTTTTATGGCTTTTTCAATAATTTTTTTACGGGCAAAGCATCGAAATAATCAATCTCATTATTTTTGCATAATCTTTATTAACATTTAAATAAGCTTTACAAATTTTTTGAAGTCAAAATATATAATAGAATAGCAGTTATAGTGGCCGACAGGAAGACATCAAGTAAAAGAGGTGCTTGACGGTGACCAAGATTGCGGCTGTTCTGCTTATCTGAAATCAAAAAACCAAACGGCATTTTAATCTTCATATTCAAGACTAGCGATTGAACTAGAGTGAATTCTAAATTACAAAAATTGACTTTTTTATACACTTTTGAAAATTACATTCTATTTTTTACTCATTTTTTCTTAAGTTTTTCGCTCGTACGAAAAAAACTATCGAAGCAATCATGATAATCCTAGTTCAATCGCTGGCTTATAACATATTAAAGATGCTGTATAAATTTGAACAAGATCGGTGCAACAGTTTCTGAAATATCGTGGTTACCGTTTCGAAAAATGGTGTTTCGAGAAAAACGCGTTTGGAAGTTCGCGCATGTGATTTATACTAAAAATTCTATCTCACCGTCAATCTGCTATGCCTGGACCATACAATAGGCCTTCCTCTTCTTCTTGGAAGTCACGCAGAGCTGCTCTGTCTTCTCTTTTCGCGATTCGGGCCTGTTTTACAACATCGCTCGTGCGCCTTTCTGAACGGTCGATCCGAGAGCTATCACGCTGTTGAACATATCCTTTAGCTTGTGGGCCGATTTTCACTCCCATGGTTTCCAAGGTCTTCAGGATAGCTTCGAATCCTTCGTTGAAGATTATGACAGCGAGAAACGTGGCGATTTCAACCACTTTTGGCCCAGAATGGAGGTGCTTCGGAGCAAAAGTCCAGATTAACGAATTGAGCGACTCGTTATTATTTTGAGTTTCCGATCCCAGGCATCTGCTTAACAATTCTTCTTTGGATAAATCCTCATAAATTGGCTTTATGACTTTTTGAACTGCTTCAGAAAGAGGCGGTTTATTGTGTTTGAATTGCTCAGCCTCTCCGAGAAACTCAGCTCTCCGCCATTTGCACCAACTAGATTCGCCTGCAGGACAATTTTGATGCTGTGGATTGTTGTCTGTGGAAATCTTGTGAAAGAATGTTGCCCAAATTTCCTTTCTCATTTCCTCGATAGAATCTGGATGTCTCCGAATAGCTAATCCATAATACTTTGTCATCTCACCAATCAATTTATCAGTGAGTTTTCCTGCACCTTTCCCACCAATGCCTTTATTAGATTTTTTTGCATTTCGGAGCCGAGTCCCCATCCTCTTTTCAACGTGTCCAACACACTCTTTTTTTACAACAACAACATCTTCTCCATATGGTTCTGCATTCAAAATACCTTTGAATGCCTTGCTGTCACCATCTCGTATGTATGTCGTATATTGAACTTGATGTTTATCTACTGAACGAGAAAACATTTTCACAACTGCATCTATTTCCATCTTCCCAGAACTTCCAGTATGATTTCGAGTACAATTTTCTTCATGATCAGCGAGCCATCCTGCATATCCAACTGGATCATTATTTTTTTTATTTTTCCACAAATTGCATCCAGCACAAAAACTACTCATTACACACGCATCAACCACTTTACCGGTGTACTTGGCAATTAAAGTTGAAACTCCGAATAAAGATGAAAATCCTCTTTTTTTCCATGTGCCATCTCCAGATATGGTGAATTCATTTTCTGCTTTTCCTAGTTCTTGAAGGATTTCCTTTTCTTCATTAACCGCAATCGACAACACTGTATCAAAAACGGCCGAAGAAGCTGAGTGAATATTTTCTAATATGGAATAGTACGTGTTCAAAGCAAAACCTTGTCCCATATCCATCAGTCCACAGAAAATTCTATAGCCTTCATAACCGACTCCCAACAAACGCATCACGAAAAGTAAGCGACGATTTATTTCGTAGGCTTTATCGATTTTTGGGCATGAATCTATTTCTTTTTCTTTCTCACACTTGCACGCCATAGAAATTTTAAAGCCCAATCCTCGTATATCACGTTGATGGAAAGTCACCGTACTTTTGCACTCTTTACAAATAACAGCCGAAGAAATGGTTGAAAATACACTCACAAAATTCAAAATACAATACAAAACAGTCTGTTCAACGTTCACTTCAAAATTTTTATTTTGACGAAGTTTCGTCGCTGACGCCGATGTAAACGACTTGTCTTGTTCAAAAGTGTGTCGGTTGCCTGCGAATTTTCGCTTTTTAGGTCGATCGTAACGAGCAGGGGCGTCTCTACTTCCTTTCTTGAACATTTTGAAAATTATTTTCAAAAAATCAGCTACGTGCGACTCGCAAGAGAAAATATAGTACGCTTCGCAACTGCCACAGCAAAACTGAACTAAAACTTCACGGCGTCTTAGTCAATATTCGAAAGCGTCTGTCAACGGTCTCGGCTCCCCTTTACTCGGGCCTAATTCACAAAAGGTTCAGGTAGCAGTTAGATATAGGGATATCAATACAATGGTCAGCGCCGCTCGGCTTTCGGAGCAGCCCGGCGCGCGCTCCTGCTCCGTTCCAGGGCCGTAACTTGTGAACCACTTCGAATATCGAAAAATCCTTTGGCACACATTTTCTACACATGTTGTAGATGTGATTTATGAAAAAAAAAAAAATCGATTTTTTCGACCCGAGAAACTAGAGGAGGGCCATAAGTAGAAACCTCTCTTGCCGGTGAAGATATCGTGAATTTAAAATTAATGTTTCTATCTATATCAAGACACTCAGAAGATCTACATTGGGGAAAAAAACATCGAAACGCAGGTTCGAGCCGAGTCAGTCTCTTTACCGCAAAGCCAGTGTTATTACAATATTGACAATATTACTCGCATATTCTCTCTTTTCACGTTTAACTGTGACATTCGGGGATTTCATTTAGAATAAGGGTTTAAATAGCCTACATTTAAAATTGATTTTATTGCAATCAGTAAACTGAGAGCAAAGTTACATCATTTTTTATATTCTCATCTCGTTGAACGAAATGGTCAGTTTGCTCGAGAACTTTTGTTTCCGTATGAAATTAACCAATTTTTTGTTGTCTTCAGACCACTTTTGTTAGAAAATTATTTGGTACATGAATAAAGGAACTAGCATTTGGATTTGGTCTAAAAAACACGTCGATTTTCAATATTTTTATTAGGCGGGTATTAAAAGGACAAAGTGGAATTTTTCACACACAGTTAGTACAAAGCTTCATGGAGCTTTATTTTTTTTCATCAAATAATATCAATCGACAACGAACTAATTACTAGTAAAAAAAAATTTGTACGTTGCGGTGTGTTCCAACAACTTGGATCGAGTCTTAAAATCTATTCTTTCGATTAACGTAACATTTAGGCAGGTCCTTGATTATAACATTTTCTATAGAAATACTGGATACTTTGTCAAAAAAATTTCAAAATGGAAAATTAGTGACTTGGTAAAAAAAGAGCAAATTTTTGCGCAGAATCGTGTAATTTTGATTTTTGGTCCGCCATATTGAATCCGTCATTTTGAATTTTTTCAAAACTGACCTCAGATTCGTAATCAGCGACCCCGAAAACCCTAGGAACAAAGTTTTTGCGCCAAATAAGCTTTTTTTTAATGATTTCATCCGCCATATTGAGTCCGCCATTTTTAATTTTCCATGATTTTCGAAATTCAAACACTGAATCAAGGTTATATCCAAAGTTGAACCCAAGATATAACAATTAGCTCGAGAAATCAAGCAAGAAACCATTATTTGATTTTTACGTAACATTTCACCCTTTTCGAGCCTCCATTTTGCAAACAATTGATAGAAAAAAAATTCCTAACCAACAGGTTTTTAAACTACAGATAAAAATTCCACGATTTTTGCAGAAAAAAGTCTGATTTGAGTATTATAAAGGTTCGATATAAATAGTTTTTCAAAAAAACTACACCGAAATTTCGCTGTTTTTGTTTTTTTAATACAAATTTTCCATAGAAAATTTAATTTTCATGGCTTCTAACCTCAATATTCTGAAAAAGCACCCTTGAAAATAGTCGGGTACCAATTTTTCTTAAAATCCCATTGTCCTAGCGTTGTTGGCAATCGGTCAAACATGACTATATAAAAAGTGTCATTTCGGGCGTTAATGGGTTAAGATAAATATCATTGATTCGATAACTTGTAGAGGCACAAAAATGTCCGAAGTGGCACCAAATTATTCGAATCCGATAGCTCGAAAAATGGAAATTCTTCACTTGTAAGCAAAAACATCCTCCCCCCCCCCCCCGTCCACTAGGTTTTCACTCCGAGAAATGCGGATAAATAATAATTAATATGAAAGTATCCTAAAAGTACAGAGATCGATGAATTCGTACTGATTGATTTTTCGGAAAATTAGGGCACTCTTATCGCTAGAAATTACCCCTAATGATAATAATTTTCAGATTTGTGCCAAGATAATTTGAATATTTTCATTTATTTCCTTTCACTAGCGTTCTACTCTTTTGCTGACCAATATGATACTCAAAGTCCATCCGTATTCAGCTTCGTGTCTGACGGGTGGATTTTTTCATTTGGGGTTGATTAAATTTTGTTGTTCGGGGATATTGTATCAAACTTACATCGATAAAGAATCTTTATTCTGCCGCTTCTACCGGTACTAAGTGTGTTTATTTTGCGTCAGAGCCTTGAGGGTGATTTTTTCTATTAGAGAGATAGTTACATTGAATACGCACATATATCTTTTGTTAAAGCACAAAAAAGTAACAAATTTCTGTTGCATCCCCATTATGATACTACAATGCATCCGCATACGCTGGCCATGGATATCCCGTAAGGAGTTGGAGCATCAAAATTGCAGTTAGAGTACAAAAACAATACCAAATATCGGTATTTGTGTCATTGCGATATCTGAATTTCTTCGCCATCAAATTTTTGCTGTCGGTCCAGCTTTTCCTAAACCTAGGTTGACCACACATCGAGTATCTCACAAGGAGTTGGAGCACCGCAATCACCACAATAGCACCAAATTATAGTTTGGGTGTCATTTCGAAAAAATGCTGTGTTTAGTCTAAGCTTAGAGACATCTCACTGTTGGGCAAGCAAAAAGTCTCACATTTAACCAAGTTATTTCTACACTTCCTGTTCTTCGGTTTATCACCATATGATTCAGAAATTTGTGTGGGCGAATAATAATAATCTCAAAAACATTCATGGTTGATATATTGTTCGAGTCATAACTTTAAGCGAGAAAATATTGAAAACATATAACGCTCTGTTTTATGTCATCCATTTCCACATCGACAGGCTGGGTAAAGAAAAGGATGGTAGTTTCTACTCTAATATATTTGGCGCAAGGTTTTTTCACCAGAGATGCTTTTAGGGGATTTCCTATGGTACTCTCTAAGGCTCGTCATCTCACCTCGATTATGCTGACGCAGATCATCAGATAAGGCAACCGTATTCGGAGCTTTGGCTTATTCGGGGGTTTCGAGTGCCTCGGGCTCAGTGTGGGGGTCAGATTCTCCTCCTGGACTTTTGTGTACCCTCTCGCGGAAGTCAGGATTTCTCGTTCATCCGATGAGAAGGGCGGCCCGCCATCCGGATATTTAGATTCCGTCAAATCCGGCGACGAGATGACGGACAGTGTCGGGGAACACTCGAGAAGGGCTGCCTCGGCATCCATTGTGCTGCCTGGAAAAAGGCAAGGTAGGGAAAATTTATCGCACTGCACCGCTTTGAGTTGGTTGTAAGTACAAGAACAGACACGAGACGCGCGGTGTCTCGAGGATTTTCACGGACACATTTCAGAGACAGTCTTCATACACCTGAAAATCCACGAAAAAGTAAAGAACGTGGAATAAATATTCAAATTATTTCGCAACTCCACTGCAACTTAGAAATATGCACTTAGCACTTACAAGAATTTTATAAACGGTTTTTCTTGTAACGATATCTTTCGGACTTATATTTCAAATCGGAGATTAAAATGTGAGATTCAAGTTGGTGGGTAGAATATAGAAGGTCTAACAGTGAAAAAAATCATCTAAAGTCTTTTTTGAAGGTTTTTTTTTCAAATGTGAACTTGACTCTAATATAATTGTTATCCCAGGTCAGAAAACAATAACGAAACAAGAACACAAAAAGCAAATCGTGCATTGTTAAGGAGAATTAATAATCCACAAATTCAATCAAGTTTAATTCCAATATAAGATGATCTTTCTATTTAGGTTCAAAGTTACTGGCCATTTTCTAGTTTTAAATCGTGCTATTTAACCCTTCTTTTATATGTAATTAAGGGTGCAAGTGTGCCGAAAATTGATTCTTGTCACCAACTTTAACACGAGACTGGCACACATCGAGAATTAATAAAATTTTTGTATTCGTAAGCTACGCAGATCTTTTATGAAATACTAGAATAGAAAATACTGTGTCATACCAAACAGCTTGAATATTAATGCGTAACAATCTACTGAATTTGTTTTATTTCACTCTACGACAGCTCATCTATCCGAGGACTATTTTTCAAAAAGTTACGGAAACGCTTATTTTAACATTTTAACAGCATTGAATATCAAAATTTACAACATTACATCGATATGGATTAGGATCCGCAAATGGTAATATTGAATTTGAAATAAGTTATAGTAGAGTGATAGCCAAGGGATCTACCAGATTTTCAATCATTTTAATGCGAATTAAAATGAAGTACTGACATCTAAGCTTTTGTTTATAGTGCCAGTATTTTCTACATTTGCAGTATTCATAAAGAGATCTTCCAAGCTTACGAAAAATCACAATCCAATGCGTACTCCATACACAACAATTTACTGTTACAGCGGAAGAAAAATTACTTCTGTTCTTCAAACATTCTATATACTTGTAAAAAAATTGTGTATGAATCCAAAAAGCGTATTAGAGAAGAATTGAAGTCTTAGATTGCAAATTTGGTAAATAAAGTTTGTTAAATCAACCGATCTCAGCTTCTTTGTGTGATTCTGGAAAATGTTGTTTAACTTCAACAAAACTCTACAAAAACTTTCGAAATATTAAACCGTAGCAAAAAATGATTTTGCGAGGATTTCCTGGAATTGAGTCACTTGGAGTTATTCATCGTTAAGTCTCTTCAAGATATTCTCGATTGCTTAAATTTACAATTTACGAATACAAGTTAACTACGGGTGGAATTTTCAAAACTCAACGAACCAACAAGACTTGGTAGGAGAGATATCCATCTTCCAACCATCACAACGTTACATTTCTTCTCGATTCAATACTTTTTATCCGACTGTAGTTAAGCCTAATACTTGTTAGGAGAAGGGCGGAAATATAATACGGATCAAGTGCAAATATTCGAGGGCTCGAAAGTAAACGATGTTTCATCTTTCTTCCCTCTTGAAGCTCCTAGCCGGTAGGATTTTATTCTACATGGTCTATAAAGATTGAATTCTCCAAGTTTTGAGCACCCCAGTGAAAAATTTGCTACAGTCGCCTAGTCATTTCAGACTCGTTGTTAGTTTCTGATTTAAAAGACGATAGAAGGAAAGGCTATAAGCTTTCCTCCACTCTGTGTAACTTTGTTACAAAAAATCGTACGGTAAAGCATAACGGAACTCTGCACTCAGAAGTTCAATAATTCGTATTGAAATTCGTTTGACATAAAGAGCAGAATTAAATGTTTCGAATAAATTTATCGTAAAAGTTGCACGCTGCTTAAGTGAAACGCTTCTTTTATTCGAGAACTTTGTAACAGAAATTTTGATAATGTGTTGAAAGAAAAAGCAAAAACGACGAATTTTGAAGAAAAAATTTCAAATCCCCGACTTCACTTTTCTATGAATCTTACTTTTTACAGTTTATCTCCCGCTTCGTCAACGCAAAGTTAAGCGTGAAATGGGGAATAAAAATAGGCGCGATCGTTTCCCGTATTTTATTTAAATCTGGAAATGATGTGTCGATTCCGTCGTCTTTTAGAGTCTTAGTTCAGATTTCCAGCGACTGAATTTGTCGAGAAATGCCTCTCAATAAAGCCCTGGTGTAAATTTGATTTACGCATTACTTTTCTGTCTTTTGTTTCGCGTGCGAGCCCGAAAGCGCTAACTGATTGGCTTTCAAGAACCTTGCTTGAGAATTATGCATGTGGCTTTGAAATTTAAATATTCTTTCAATTTCCCAAAAAGTTTATTCGTTCATCATTTTACAAGTAATTTTCTCCAATATAAAAGTCATTCATGAGGGATGAAATGTATTACATATTTCTCGAGTTTTCCTTAAAGTTGAGTATTGAGAGATAGATAGATCGATTTGTTAGCCTTGGGACAAGTCCCCTCGGCAAAGATGAAGTGCAGCCCATAAACAAGGTAAACAGCTGTTGACAGTAATAGGAGCTCACCCGTCAGAGTACCTGATAAGAGTAGAATATTGCATGGCTTCGGTATGCAGACCGATGAGAGATATTGTAACGACCCGATCGCTGGCTACATAACATTACAGTTTTTTCACGTGGTACTTTTATTTCTCGGACCTCTTAAGTCCCAGATAATTTTAATTGCCGTGTCGCGGATTTCGATTGATATCTCTCTCCAGATATTCGCTGGTAGAGACTGTTCGAGCATCCCTTGCACTAGCAATAAGTTTTATCCGTCTCCCGGAATAAGGAAATTTCACAGTAGAACGATTTAGACTCATTAAGGTTTGTCTGTGTGTCGGAAGAATTTTTTACTCTGAAATTATTCAGAGTCAGCTTTCGTCAATATTAATTAAATTGCAGTGAAACAATTGATATACCGGTTCTTGGTCACAATTGCACTGGTCGTGTTGCGATGTGTGCTCCGTTTACCAGTCTTCACGGATCAATGCCAAAGTCACAAAGTTACTATTCTTTCTCATTACGATCGCTGTTACTATATTTTCTTGTAACTGTTGCGAGAATTTAATGCTTGTGCAACAATAAATTGATATTAAAGGCTTATTTAACTAAAAAAGTTCAGTAAACTGAACAAACTGATTTTGCGTTGCAATTACCAAAAAAGGATCTACGATAGCGCAAAATGGTTACGTGTACCTCGTTTTTCGTAATTGCAACAATATTCAAACAGTTTTTTTGCCGATACCTGTTTTTCTGAATTTTTTTAGTTACTATAACAAATGAAATTTTTCTCAATGCAGCAACTTTGTATTGATGCGGCTAAATGCCTGGGTATGAATCGAGGTATTGTGGAAACTGCACCTGGCAATAGTATTTACCTCGCAATGAAATAACGTAGTAGTCAACCGTATCGAAAGGATATTTGTGATTTTATTAGGAGAATGTGATTCATAGTAAAGAATCTGAGATTTATTCAATATGCCAAGTATTTGGAATACACAAATGTAAAATGAGTGTGAAGGATAATAAGAAAGAGAATAAAAAGATTGAAAATACATCACTCGGATCCTTCACAGTTGCAAGAAAAAAGTGGATTTCCCAGAACGTCAGAAAACGAGATAAATTTGCAAGTAACGATACGTTGATTAGGTCTACAGGGATACCGCGTCAAAAAAAAAAAAAAGTGCCTGAAACCCTACCCCTGTAGTGGTGTGAAAAAGGATTTTTTAAAGACAAATAATTCGAATTTTATTTCACAGAGGCATTCAGTTCTCGAGTGGTACGCGAAAAAATATTTGTACGCTTCTTTTTTTCTTCGCCATTAGCGTACGAGCTTAAATATTGACTGTAGGGGATAAAAAGTTAAAGACCAAAATTGTACAAATATAATTCCCTAGAAGCTGTTTCTGTTCATTTATACCCTAAAGTCAAAAATAAATAAGAGAATGCAACAGTTTAAGGTTGCCACTTTTTTCAGGTTTAATTTGAAGACTATCATCTGAGAAAAAAAATGTAAAGACCGAAGTTCCAGAAAATTGAATTACCTACAAGTTTGGTCTTTACCATTTTTTGTTAAAATTGAAAGTGGCGGATATAAGCAACAGCAGGATTTGATCGCCGTTTTAAATTTACACTACCAGCGACTCCCCTGCCCCACAACCATTGAAACAAGAAAAATGCAACGGCGGAATTAATGTTATTTCAGGTCGATTATTTGGACATAATGACTGGGCTACTCTGCAAAAGGCTGTTCTATGTCACGCCATTCGTCCACTACTAATCGCTTCTAGGCCATCGTATGCGCGAGAAAGGCTGACAATGGGCCAGCCACAAGGTTTCGTGTCTCCCGGCACAGATGAAATGATGCCCTCAAGTACGAGATGCAAGTACATTTACAAGCCCAGAGCTTCGTGTACATGTGCGGTCTGTTGTCGTAATCACGTTCGCTTAGCTTCGGCTTCTTATTGGCGAACACTGAACTCCAACCAGTCTATTTCCGCTAATTACGTCGCGTTCACCCATCCGCACTTACGTCCCTGTCTACTCGCTGTGCAATCGCTCATTTGCCTTTATACAACCGATCTCTTCTGCTGAACAAAGGCTTGTCCTGGCCACTCGACTCCGCTTGGTCGACCGTCCGGTTTTCCGCCGAGTGTCAATTTTGTCAATCGTGAGTGTCTGCTCCACGGTGGTCGGATCAGAGGCGTTCGTATTGCGGTGGTTTGGTGGAACGTTAAACGCTTGGTAGTCTAACCCTCGCGCTTATCTTGGCTTACGTAGGCTCGCGCGCTATCGTAATTATCGATTGCCTAGTCTTGGTTATAATTGCGACAACATCCGCGGCCTTACAATAACAACTCAGTTTTTCATGAAGCTTTCTGACGACTTCAGCCCATTCAAACTCTTACTCGCTATCGTACATAAGCGCGCAGGTTATCCACTGTTTATTAGACGATGGTGAGCTACGCATAGAATTATGTCTCGTCAGCAATAGCTAGTAAGAGTAAGCTCTTTATCAAACATGGTGTGGACGAGCTATTCGCAATTCGTAATCTTTCCGATTGCCCATATAATATATCTCATCAGGCCTCTCTAAGAATTGATAAAGACTGAAGCAGTGCCTGAATTAAGTAGCTGAAACGTAACCAAGCCTAAGAAATACTTGAGGTCACGTTTATAATGTGTTACGTGGGCGGCTGTGCGCGTGTAATGATTGAACGATAAAAAGAGAGAGAAAGAGAGAGAGAGAGACGACGATCCGAAAACTGCACCCCTTTAAAATTTTCAAGCCAACACGATTACATGGACACTGCCGAGCATTTGCAAACATGTAAATGGCTCTTGGGGGATGCAATGTTTTTGGAATATATCAATCCACCTTAGCTTCGAGGACGCAGCATTAGTGTCGTTATGTACATAGCATGTACCTACTTACGGGGATTGTTCGGTACCACACGAACACATTTGTAATAACCTGCAACGATATATCGTTATGCTGCCGTGATAACGCTAAAGTGCTATTATAGCCTTATATCAACAGGCTACGGGTGCATAACGCTATATTAGCACTGCTGTTATAGCGTATTATTCACATCGTGGAAGTATAATAATGCCCTGCCTCATTATGAATATATTCCCATACTGGTATTTACTCTGGTATCTACTTCTAATGGGCATATAATGTGTCCAAACAAGCATGTGGCGCATGTTAATGCCGTGACATGAACCCTTTGTTGTATCGGAAGGCACATAACAGACATGAAAATGTATTCGTAGTGGAAGCGTTTTCAATCCATCCAAATACTCAAAAGTGTGTATTGGGCGAGTTAGCTACAAATATGGCAAAGAAAACCTTGACTAAATAATGGTTTCAAAAATTTAACTAAACCTTATTAAGTTGGACATATTTAAGAAATGCTCTGTGATCTACAAAAAAATTTCAAACGCTTAGTTTCAATTGTAAATGCCATGTCAAGATCGACCTACAAAAAGAATGTCTCACGTGATATAACTGTAATCCATCTGCCTACGAGCAGCATGGTTTTTATGTGGTGTAAACGACGAAATCGACAAATAGTTATCAAAGCACACGAAACAAAACATTCAAATACTTAATCAATAATTCAATTTTTTTCATTTGGGATTTGAGATCGTTGAATATTTTTGTTGCGCTGAAGGGATATTGTTCAAATTCAATTAAACTGGCTTTGACTTTAGTTGATGAATCTTAGCTTGGTAATATTTTGATTTCGGTACTTTTTTAAATCGATTCTTTCATTCATTCCTGATGCAAATCGTTCCTATGATTACGGAGATGAACAAAAAGTAGTTTCGCATTTTATTTTAGCGAGGGATCAACCAATATTATGATGTTTTCTGAAGACAAGACACAATCATGTTACATTCTACCGTCAATATTCTGTTATGAAATGCGAACGGGGCGTAGTTTACACCCTGTTGACCTGCTTTTTTTACTCTTCTTGAGTTGACCTGAAACTGACTAATGTCGGTTTCTGAAATAAGCCGTTAAATTATTGGGAATATAAAAAACAACATGAATATCCTAACATGCAGATAAACGACCTCGCAGTCGGGTTGCTCTATCAGCATATGAAAAAATGTACCACCCAAATCCCTGACCGAATATCGAGAAAGTAGTCTTTCTCTTCGAATCGGAAAAAACCAATCTTGAGAGGCGGAGGTGAACGAGCATACATCAAAAAGTTTCGTCGCCTCCACTGGTGCAGTACCTATTCGATTCATCATGCTCTAACTTTTCGCATAACTACATTACGATCAGCTTCAAGTTTTTTACGAAGCTTGGAATAACACGAGTTGGGAAAAATGTACGCAAGGCTGTCTCAAATTGGAACAGTATTCTTTTTTTTTTTTGCTCAAGGTAGATCTAAATATTAGTTGTTGCCGCATGAAAAATCTTTTCGAATCAAAGAATTTTTAAGTCAAGTCAGAAAGGATTCTCAAAGTGATTTTTCTCCGTTGAAATTACATGTGTAAATGAACGTGCTTAAATTAGTTTCGTCGCATAATTTTCCAAAATACTAAAGGGTATTATCATTAAATTATCTTGAAGTACGATAATTTTCATGTTACAGCAATCATGAATTATTTTTTGAGTAAAATCAATATCTTATGCATATTTTTCTCAAAGGCGGGTAGAGAATGACTTCAACGGTCTGCGGAAAAAATGCATTATCATTTGTATCAAAATGAAGTTAGTCCCACTATCAAACTATACTATTTAATTGTTTTCAAAAATTTTGTCAAGAAACCGGGATAAATATGTTTTTTTTTTTTTACACATTATTGAAATGGAAAAACGTCAGATAGAATGAGGTACCTCTCAGACACGAGCTCAATATTCTGTACTTCTGCATGATTTTCAGTTCGATGAAAACTGACGATTTACAACTTGTTTCAGTAAAAGAAAAAAGAACGTTGCCCTGATATGGAATAGTAATGTATACTTACAATGTTCAACTTTGGGATATGAAACTGAAGAATTCTGACACTGTTTCGATTTATACATTGCTCGAGAGCGGACAGCGTGATTTTTATACGTTCACCGGCGCCATGTTTATTTTTTCACTGACATACATAGGTTGGAGTGGCGCTATGATCGTTTTCCCCGGCTACCAACTCTTACAAATCAAATTCACTAGAATCAACGTACAAGGTGAAACGCGTCTAATTGTAAATTCGTTGATGCTTCAAGAATACAAATTCCACTGTTACAGGCGATGTTACAAGCATACCTAAATGAAGCAGTATAGCTTAGGCACATAATACCTACTTCCTACTTCCGGGTGCCGGACGCGCCACAGTTTACGGATCAACAGTTGTGTGCCTAACCTTGCAGACGTTACACGGACCGTCTTGTGTTCAAATAAGATCACGTTCAGCCCATACCTGTGGCCGTATATAAGATCCATTAATACCGGATTGAGCGTATGCTCACCAAAAATGGATTTCAACATGCATACAGAGATGCAAAAAACCTCTGAACGGCGCATTGCTCGCCTTCTATCTCCAATCGACGAGACGTCAAATGGAACCCACTAATGGAAAAGGTCTTCATTCCGAATAGATCCAATTTGGTCAACAGACGAAAGAAGAAAAGAGAAACCGTTCGAGCGAAAAAAAGCTCATCATGCCATGTGTATGAAAGTGTTCCGTGTTGTCCCGCATGTACTGATGGACTCCTTCAAGCAATCTTGCAGCGTCACATGACTTGACATCTACGCAATGAATTATACGGAATAATTACAGTTGCGTTAAAATGATGTTTATGCAACAAATATTCTGGGGAATTTTGTGGAATCAGCTTCTAAACCAAATCTGATTTTCTTATCACTGTAGGGTACTTAAAGAATGATTTTTCTGTATAAGAACAGAGACTGTGACCTTTCGGAATTGGGATGTGTCGTACTACCCCAAAATACTGTATTTCCTTCTGCACTTGCCTGCAGTATAACATGAAGAATAATAAGTTGACAGAACATATTCTGTAAAAACGCTATTCCCAAACGGCTTATTATTAGAACTGATCTTCTTGCAGCACGCAGAAGATCTGAGTGTGATTCCACACTCTCAGAAAAGAATATAGTATATGGTTTATTCCTGCATCGTTGAAAACTTACATTTCAAACTCTTATCTCAATTATTCTTATTTATAGTTGTTTGAATCACCATATTGTTAACGCAACGATATTTTACAATTATCTTGGCTGAAAAAAAATCAATATTACCATTAATATTGTTCGACACGAAACTATCTTTACATAGCAAGACGAACTATTCTCCTCGAATTCACTGTATCATCATCATGGTATGTGAAACTATACTATATGTAATTCCACTAACCAGATTTTTACGTTTGAATAAATTTTCTTGACAGTTGTGAACAATTATGAAAGAGTGAAAAATTTTAGGTCTGTCGGTCATCTGTTAAAATAAATTTACACATTTATTAAGACGTTTCGGTCGGGCACGGCCATCCACCCTCAGTTCTGTAAAATGATAAAATTACAGAATTAAACCTATGTTAAGCATGGCAATTAATACATACGAATAACGAAATTGCACATTTCTAAGATGGGCATTTACCACGCGGTTTTCAGAGTATCTACCGCTTTGGAGGTTCAGACCCTCTTTAACAATTTAAACTTAATATGTGATGCAAATAGACTAAATTGAGCTAAAAACATGTTGTATGGGCACAAAAACATTGTAGGGAAGAGCGAACTACGTATAAATATATGTATACTAGACATTGAAACTTGCAAATTTTTACTCCTATTAGGGTATCCACCTGACGAAAGCGGAGAAGTGATCGAGCGGCATCGTTAATAATTCAGTCAATAAGGATTAAAAAAAGGCCTGAGCCCTACAAAAGATGGGGTAGTAATGATTTTGATACGTGTTATTTAGTTCCGAGCCCTAATGAAAAATCGAATGTTTTCAGCTTAATTTAGCCTATTTGTATCAGATATTAAGTTTTAATTGTAAAAGAGGTTCCTAACCTCGAAAGCGGTAGATACTCTGCAAATCGCGTGGTAAATGTCCACCTTAGAGGTGTGCAATTTCGTTATTCGTATGTATTGATTATCATGCTTAACATAGGTTTAATTATGTAATTGTATTATTTCACAGAACTGGGCATGGCCGGCCACGCCCGGCTGAAACCTCTTAATAAACATATAAATTTATTTTGACAAATGACCGACAGACCCAAGATTTTTCACTCGTTCATATTTATCACTTTAAATTCATTGCTAGTACTCACAATTATTCCTTTGTAATTTCGTCTATAAATAGCCCATTAAAATTAAACGTCACACTCCACTAATTTGAAATAATAGCAAGGTCACTGACATGATGAAAAGGCTTTGTATGAGTGGGGGAAAATTAGTATATTTTCAAAGAGTTGGGCTGAACTAGTGTTTAAAGCGTATCTCCGGCTAGTACTGTGAGTGACCTCGGTGCAAGTCCCTTCGAATGCAATGATTTTCATATAATTGATAAATGCGTTTTCCATCGATTGGTTGTTGAGAATAAGTCATCGTTAACTCAAGTGTATGTGCGGTATATCGCTTATGACGTACAACTACATGTCATAATTGAATACAGAACTATTTTTTATTCTGGTCACATTAACACAATTACATGTGTATCAATCAACAAATTTTTGTTTGCTCCAAATACGGGTGGCCTTAAATCGGGCAGAATCCACCTCGGTTTGTGTACATAGTTACTTCTACTATACGCATATAGTAGATTTCAACAATAATATTATGGTAATCCGTACCATAATACCACAGTTATTTTAAACAACATAATATGGTAGTCACCTCTAGTCACTCTATTATATTATTAAAATATGGTAAACTAGCTTTCACCCGCGGCTTCGCTACCGTGGTTCTAATATAAGGAAAAATAACGGAGTTTTTGTCAGTAGAAATTGAGGCACCATACAAAGCATTATATTAGGAAGCTACTATATACGATAGGGGCACCGTGCCTCACTATGCGAGATACGAAGAAGAAACATATATATATATAAGAAGTTTATTCCGAAAAGCATGGTGGATGAAATTTTGGCACTGCTTCGCTGACAAAGCTATATGGCTGACTTAGGCTTAGACGGATGAGATGGTAAAGTAGGCGAGGCGGCAGCACGTGTTTGTTTTGCTAGGATGGTAATGTAGGCGAGGCTACACCCGCCATCTCGCGGTGACGGTCAGAATTTCCAAACGCATAGTGTACATTCCATGTCGTAAGGCGACATATTTATCATATTTTTATAACTTTTTCAACTAATATAACCCATTTTGCGTAACTTATATAGCCTATGTCACTCTCTGGCGCATAAACTCTATCTACACAAAAGGACACGTCGATCCGTTGCTTCGTTGCTGTATGAAAGAAGGATAAACCAACAAATACATTTTCACATTTACAGTATTGGTAGGTATTCAACTATATTTTTCTAAGACTGCAAATCTCGAAAATCAGCGTGAGATTAAAACCTCACCCACAAGGAGAACATAAAACCTCTGGGATATGGATTCTGTTTAAAATTTCTGCAGTTATTTCCTTGGCATAAAGTATATAGAGTCCGATTTGTGGACCTGATACTTTCCTTGACAGTGCATCTTGATTTAAGAGCATCGGTTGTTCAAGTTAGGGGATCTAGGTAACTACCTATAGAGTGATGTGGCTCCTTGCAAATAAGACGATGCCTGCACGATCGCTATGAAAAACCCATTCGCTTCTTTGCAAGCATTACATATTTACAGCATTATGGAAACGGACGGTTAATATTTAAGCCGATTGTCAGAGTCGAGCTTTGATGCAGCAACTTTGCCTGTGGGCGCAGCACGTTTCCGGGGAATACTAAAAAAACGGTAATCTCGGTCGAGCTGTGCATAACGTTTCATGTTTGCATAAGAGCTTATACACTGCTCGAGTACAGCCAGCCAGATTTTGCCATGCATACCTTTCTAGCACGAGCATTGACCTGCAGTGTGAGCACCTGGCTTTTCAACGCAGTTTTGCACCGATGCCGAGATGCGCCGAAAGTTGAGCTAGCCGACTGCGGCTTCGTTGAACGTTCCGTTGAACTGGCAAAGCCATAGAACATCTTCTTATGCCCGAGCAGTCCCTGGTACCCCGATGAATGGAAACTTTGTAAGTCGACGAGGTGTGGCGGCAAGAGTCAGAGGCGAGGTGAGCGGTGCGGGTAACACGTCAATGGAAAAGGCAACGCGGAATATTATATGGATGTAGGTGTACTGGATGGCGGAGACTGAAGGCTAAATATAAAGGTCCGCACACTCTTGAAAAGTGAATAACGCGTTTTTCCTGGCAGCGTTAATGACTGACGGAGATGTTCTTTCCAATTGCACGTGATTTAATGAGGTGTAGTTGAGCTCGCGTTTCTTGTCAACTCCAGCTACTGGCACGCCTGTCTTTATAACATGCTGCGACTCGAGAATGTCTGTGTGGAAAGTCATTTCTTTACTCTCGTATTTTGAAAGGATATCTTGTCAGTACTTTGCGGCGTGCAGATTATCGTGCTATCCAATGAATACTATCCGTACGTCAAAACTCAAGCGCATGCTAGATGTACGGAAATATGGGGATATGAAAACGGGAATAATATTTTGGTAAGTGTAATGAATCGAAAAAAGTGCGAAATAATCTAACAACAAGTTAGAGAAACAAGGCGCCACCGAATCATTAGTCCCTTACTTTCCTATACTGTGAGGTTTATGAATCTGGGAATTATTATACGGCTGCATATTTCGCTATTTGTATTGTTCTTCACATGGCGAATTTCATGGTATCACACATTGCTTTCATTTTGTGAATATTTGGTTGCCTGAATGTACTCGCAATTCGAGATACATCTTTTTCCATTTCAAACGTATGTGGAAGTCATTGTTTACTTTTCTTGAAAAATACGGCTATACCGTCAAATATTTCTTCAATTTATTTCTAATTATTTTAATTTTTAAAATTTTCAAATTCAGTCTGTACATTAAAGAGTGGTATATTATTATACGTTGACGATATTAAATTTTACCAGACTTTTTCCAATACTGACAATAGCAATTGATTCTGTGAAGTAAATGTGACGATATTGAATAATTTATGAACGTCAGAAAATCTTCGATAGCCCATTAAAATAAGGTTTGAAATTTACTGAAACCTCCTAGGTTTAAATATAAATTAAAGGTCACACATATTAATCAACTGTAATAGGATTTGAGCAATGTTACATCACACCGAATATTCATCAGCTTCTGGATTGAAGATCTCGATCTGCGTAAGTGTATGTGACAACGTTACCGCGAGATCCGAAATGGAGTCAGCATATACGGCTCGGAACGATCGTTCTCTCTCAATAAAAAACGAGACGGCATTCGCTTTTTCCGCCAACGCCAGTATAGTCGAGAGGAACTCGGTCGAGACTTTATTGTTATTGAATAATCAGCATAAAAAAAGGAGGTGCGGTGCTACGCCTCGCCTCGCAGATCAATTCCAGCTCGCATATAGAGCATAAAAGGGTTTCCGCGCTACGAACCAGGTACGTAAGTGGTCATGCCGAGCTGTCTGTTAGGCGAATACCTGCGCAGACACACGTGGAGGCAATTGCGTATAGAGAAACGTAAAAGGGCGCAGGCATCAAACGCGAATGGAAATATCGTGCCCGCACACTTTTGCGATTGTAACGGCGCTTCCACCCAACGAGGATAAACGCTTGCCGTTACCACTGCAGGAATGATTTATCTACAAATTTGAATAACATGAGGGTTATATCTTTGGGCAACGGTTCATATTGTATCTTCCTTCTTTATATACTGTTTCAAGACGCCTGGGTGTTTTCGGGGTAGGGGGCAGGACCGCCTGATCTTGGAGGACACAATGGAGAATTTTTCCTTTCTTGTTATTTCCGTTGTTATTTGGGGGTGACTGGGGGTTGGGAAAAAGACAATGTCCGGGAAGGAGAACGGAAAGACCGCAAAGTGGAAACAAAGGAAACACTCGTCTACGTTACGGATTTGTCATCTACGATTCGGTTTTTCTTTTTCTGTATATCAGACTCGGCATGCAGCGACTGATCGTTTCCTGAGACGAGTAAACAGTGTTTAGAACTGTTGTTAATGTACGCTGTTATGGGACAAAAATAGACTATGGCAGTCTTAGAAAACTGAAAACATCCGGGTCTGCGAAATCACTGTATGGCGTATATGCATTTGAATGTTAAAATTCTTGAGCTTCACGGTGTAAGTAATTTAGTACTTTGTTCTGCGTTTGGAAAAATCGTGGTAAAATTTCTGGCAATAAAATGGAGGATGAAATTAAGACTGATCTTGATTTGATACCTTAAGCAGAGCTTACTATAGCATCTGATTTTGTCTATCGTTGGAGTGAAAGGAGCTCGGCGATATCGTAGAACCAACTGATAAAAGTAGTGTAGCATTCTTTAATCTCCAAAATTGAAACCGTATCTAATGTTTGCAGTTGCGTGTAAAAGTAACTAATTGTAAAATTCTAGATAAATGAAGTACAGGATACAAAGTTTAATATCTTTTTAAGAATAAGTTCGTTTCGACAGACGAATCCAACATTATAAGGTAGATGAATTATTTCAAAACTGCGCATACGGGACATAGCGGATAACTGTATACCTGTCTTTGGTCCAATTAAACTTTTCGCTTGATCGACGTTCCACTCTTATCTTATTCTCTCTAAAAATCTACTCTCCACGGACAATCGAGGGTTCGATGAAAGAAGCGGGAAGAAACAGTCACCCCTCAACCGTACTTGCGATTTCAATCTGTAGTAGTACCTTTGCCTTTGTTCACTGTACTGATACGAGTATTTTTTTATACTTTTTTTGCTAGTAATCGATATCAGGTTGTATGAAACAATACAGCGGTTCGCGTACTGTTAAGCTTTGAGTAGCACGATCTGTGCCGTTGACATCTCAGTACAGAGAGTTTGCATGCGTACAAAGTAATTCGTCGCAATCGCGTGTACGAAAGTACCCGCATTTACACATGAGGGGAGGTTGATTCTGCCACTTGGTAATTTGGTTTGCTGTACGTTTGGGCGGTGAATGCGAAGCTGTCACACAAATACTGGACTTCCCTTTCCCGTTCTGCTCTCACTATATGGACGGAAGAAGCACACGCAGACACGCATACACGCGTGCTTTTAACGACGTCAAGTGAGCATTTTGGATATGCACGGCTTACTTGAATTCTATACACGCAGAGCAACGTGAGATCACGAATCGTATAAAATGTGTATTGTTGAATGTTGGGTAAGGTCAGTTGGAGTCATGTGATATCATGCCAAGTTACTGAAAGTCATGTAAGGTCCGATGAAACAACCCAGTCAAACTCATTTAGTGATGTGAAAACGTGCAGAACCAGTTAAAACCACGAGAAACAACGTTCATTTCTAACACATAGTTTTAAGATGGAGATCTGCAGTAAAACTCAGGTTAATTCACGTTAGTATCTTCATTAGACGGTATTCAAAGTGTTACGAAGCCAATGGTAAGACAATAAGGCAATTGATTGAAATCTACTGAAATTGTGTAAACTGTAATATCGAGCCTTTACTCTTTGTCAAAAAGGTTTCAAGGCGTAAATTAAAACGCGTGGTGATGTCGCTAATTACATTTTGAGTGGAACCAAGTGACCCGAAGCTATCGGATAGAAATTATCGAAAGTTTATCTGAAGCAAACAGAAATCGCTCGAACTTCCGTGCAATATTCCAACGAAGTGTTTAGAATTTACGAAGTTATTGTATAAAGTTACGAAGTCACAGAGTAAGCTGTTCGGGGTTGACGATCGGTGCAGAGTGAATAACCTGCCTTGTTCGCCGATTATATCTGCTTTTATGTTACAATGGAAGCCTCGGTCAATGGTTGCAGGACATTTTCACAGAAAGTTGCCTCGTCAGCGTGCCCCTCAAATTTACCTCGAGGGTCTTAACCGAGTCTTTCATGTTGCCAATTTATTTTTCAGGTTACAGTCTGTGTGATCACCACCATCCATGAACTCCGAACCTATAAATGACCCCCGTATTTTTTCCTTGTATCGTCCTACCTGTTTCTTCACCTGCGGGCTTTATCTGCACGGCTGTCACGATATCAAATTACTTCAACCAAAATCATACGACCAAATTATTTCACGTTTATTACACAGGTTTGCCCAGCGGCATGCGATGTTCATGTCGTTGACAGGTGGGGCCTAAACTATAACCGCGATTATGTGAGTAAAGAAAAATATTATCATCAGTTTGAATCATTGCTCGGTGTTCGTTGACTAAGCGTTTATGCTGTATTATATGGATTTTTCATGCCTTGCGGACGAAATATTTTACTGTGGTTAGTTGTTTTGCTTTCATTTAGCACGTAAACATATTTTGACACCGGCCTTTCCATTCTGCTCTCTTCGCTTTTCAAACACGCTAGTGTTCCTGGATTCTAATAAAATCTGTTTTTGCTTCCATGCCCCGAAGACATTTAATAATTGTATCGTTATGCAGCACGGTGTGTCTATAATATAATATTATATAATGGTACGACGCAAGGTGGAAACAATGGGCAGCTATGCAAACATATCTGTTTCCTCCAGATTGTTATGCACAAACTTGTTGGGAAAAATAATCCGAACTATCCCAATTATTATTAGATACATTGCATGCACACATTAGTATACATACACATGCACGAAAGTTTATTCAAAGATATTTATTTATATTAACACACAGCATAGCTTCCTGAACTCTCTCGCTGTCTGTTTAAATTAATTAATTAGCTAATTGAAATAGTTGGATATATTCCACTTAACTGCGTACTAACATTTATTCCCAACCAATCTTTTTCTATTCTACTTTGAACTGACGGGATTTTTTTTCTTATTTTAAATGTACACTGAATACAATGCTGTTGTGCATCAGCACACAATTAAGATGCCAACATGCATTCAAATTCTATAATCCGATAATTCAGTTATTTTCTAGAATTAATTTTTGATAAAATTCTCAATACGGACACGCCGAATCCGGTATATGACCCTAGCAGGTCAGTCCATATGGCGCTATCCGACAGTTGCAACCAGCACACACCTGATAAGACTACATGTTCATTCGAGATTTGCCAATCAAACAATAAATACCTTTTTTCAAGAGTAAATCAAGGGACAAAATGTCCCCAACGCAGGTTTTTCCCGTTTTACAACATTCGGTTGTTTAACAGATATGGGCGGTAACCAGCGTAGAAAGCGTGACCACGAAGGGTCGCCTATTGTTTAAGTTTCAAAAATTTATCTCATTTTTTCCTACCCTCTGACATATCTCTTCACTTTTACACGAATCCTAAAATTCGTAATATTTCCACCAATGAGAAATCCCAAAAGCATGCATTTTATCCACTTCCGTCTATTACTCTTAAGCCAAATTCGCTCCCACTCCTACTATCACACACAACTGAAACATTCGGCAAATCTAGCGTTAGTTAGTCGTCTCTATAAGGATCTAAGACTCCTGGAGTTGATTTGCCAGAAACTTGGACTCTCGTTAAATTTCTTGTATTTCTTTACTCGAACTATTGTTTCTTAATCATTTCAACTCACCATCAATTCACAAGTTTAACCCCTGAACACCGTATTAAAATTCTAATATATTGTGTGACTAGTACTTGTATGACTGAATCGAATTCTTTTCAAAATACCTACCATCCTTTAGTTAGAATTGTAGGAATTCATCGCCGTCTAACACCTAACTCCAATAGTTATTCCGCGACCGCGCGAATAAATGTCATGATTAATTTCTTTCTCAATCCACCGCCGTGTCTGTTAATTCGGCATCATCTCGCAACTCTTTTTCTATAGATATCGATTTCACACGTGTAAATTATGAATATTGAAAAGCTTTCTCGGTTATACGTATTAGACAAACGGAAAGTACCCAATAAACACCGAATGGTGAATATACGTCGAAATCTTACGGAATACGTATAATGATTAGTCGAATGTCCGCCACTTATACGTATTTTTATACGAAATACGTAAATTTGTTAATAGTAACTCAACATTCTGACCTGTTAATAAACGTATTACTTATGTTTTTAGGGTATCAATTGTATATTAAACGTATTAATTATTCATCTATTTAACGAATCTAACGTTTATTATTTCTACCCATACCAATTTTACACCGAGTTTTCGTATAAAATTCCTAATTTATACCATTCGGTGTTTATTGGGTAATGATCAATTTTTTTGTATACCGAGCGTGTATTCACAGGAGTCTTCAACGCAAACAAAATAGATTCATGGTACATTTGAAATAACGATTTCTGGAGTACAGTAAAGTTGATTTAATACCACCATCAAGACCTCTGTATTATAAATGCCAAATACTCCTATTCACTTTGCATTTTATGATCGCAGCGTATCATTTAAAAATAGATTAATAGTTGGGTGGGCTCCAAAATTACAGTTTTTAAAAACCAACACGTCATTGGTTTCAATTTGAAAATCTGATAAAATTCTTAAAAATTTTGTGGCAGAAATAAAAATTTTTACCTCTAGTCAGAATGGTCCAGCTTTCCATTATTATTTTTTTAAGATTCTTTTTCGGAGGAAAAATTCGGAGACAGTCTACTACGAGTGGTTGCTCAAATATTTTTAAATGTAACACCGGATATTTGAGATTTTTCAGAATTTTCCAAGCTAATCTATGTTTTGCATTTTTTACTTTTTAAAAACAAAAAATCTTTTTTGAAAAGTCTGAATTTTTTTTTTTCAATCCTGGGTTGTGTATAAAAATCTTTAGGCAACAGCCCACAAAGGACTGACAATTGCTTTTATTTTTATGCAATTTTTTTCGGCAAAAAAATACTGCAAATTTCAATCATTTAAAATAATGTGAAACATTTCGTTTGAAGGCTGTGACCAATCAGCATTTCTAGAACTGGGTTTTCAACAAAAAGTATGAATAGGGTACAATCTCGGTATCTGGCTACGTTGAAGAGTAGCACAGAGCTATTACCAAGTATTTCATAATATTCCCAGGAATGCAATTTTAATTAATTACACAGGAACAGTGAAGGTCCTTTCTGCACAAAAACTAAAAAATCTAAAAATCCCCTCGACGGATTTCTTTTAGAATTCTCAACTGTGTCAGCGAAATGAAAATTTTACCGAAAATGTTGTATATCTTAATAATTTTGATAAGCTTCGTAATTATCGTTCAAATTACATGACGAAAAAATCTTATTTACAAGAAAGATAAGGAACCACAACTCAAACAAATATTGTCGGTATCATGACATAACTGATACGACGCAGACATTGCCTCTTTTCTGACTTACCTAACCCGATGCGCTCGAGTTGAAAACTTAAAGCTTTACATTGCTCATATTTTGACTGTCAGTATACAAACACCCGTCTAACGACGATAACTATCATGCCCAAAGAACAATACCTGCAGTACTTTCGAGTTTCGTCATTTTCGTGCTCGTGGATTCGCAGTTTGAACGGCGCGGTGAACAGCAATTTCGTTTCGTTGATATTTCCATTTCCACTTCCATTCACATAATCAGTCCTGAAGTGTTGACTAATTGTAAGAGAATAAGCGAGACACTCTGCGTATACATGCGGCGCTGCTCCCGCGAGCGCGACAACTGATTGCATGGCATTTGCAAGAGGTCGAGAATTCTGATAAACTGATAAGCGTCCACACGAGGTGATTCTATTATCAGCCCATGTGAACTTCGTATCTTGTCTTTTTTCTTATCTATGGCTGAACATGGGCCGATCCGTCAACGGTCAACTAGCTTTTTAGGGTCGATATTCCAATCTGGTTACAAATTCAATAAATATGTTATACTCTATGGTGAAGTGTGAAAATCCTTCAGTTTTTGTGTCCTGACGCCTTGTCATTTACGCAAAGCACGCTGACCAAGTTCCCTACGTTCACAAATTTAACTCTAGTCCTATAATTTCTTTTTTTTTTGCAACTGAAAGAATATTATTTGACACCTGTTTTCAGGTAGATGTTCAGAAAATGCCGAGAAATACATTTGTTAGGTTCTAAATCTTGTATTGTACATGCTTAAGGAATCGACATTTTGAGAGTGGGCTGAAAATCGGTATAATAAATACTTTGGGGATATGGAATGTATCCAGAAAATTCAATATCCCTGGAATATTTATACCGATTCAATTATTATCCCATTTTCATCTCACTCAGCAAATTTCAAGAAATACTGCGCAGTGTCTATCTTTCCACTCAAAAAATTAGACCCAAGTTATTTCTATCCCTTTTGCATATTCAGGATTGAAGATTGCGAAAAAACGAGGTGCTGAAAATTCTAAGACGGATGTTTGATCTGAAAACGTGATAAAATTGATTTTCACACTGTTTCTCATAAACAGTGAGGCTTGAAGGGTTCTGAGTTTTTCATATCTTGGTGTACATTATAACATACCCAATCAATTGCAGCCAGATGAATATTTTTAGCCTGTAAAGGCTGGCCAAAAATTGGTGGATCACCCCGCATAATCCGTTTTCTTTAATTGAAATTGTGCAGCCCTGTGTAGATTCATTTGAACCACATTTCGTGCCAGGCATACAATATTCATGTAGTTACACGTTTGTTCTACATTTTACATTGATAAAAATTTTGTAGTGGGATCCGACGCCAAAAGTTATTGTCCTATCTATGTATTAATGATAATAAAATAACTAAAACTAATAATCATGACTTCCATTTCATAACGTACATTTAATCTCGAAGTTGAACTAATCTTTAATGAATTTTTATACCTTGTTTTCTATCAGAATGCAAATTAGTTGTTTGGTCAAAAGAAACAATCTATTGAATATCGAAAGAACATTATCAGATTCGATGAGTTTTGGAAACTTTCAAAATTACGTTTGCAACGAACGAGCTTGTGCGTTTTTAGGATGTACAGACTTCAGTACTTTATTCGAAAAATTATACAGAAAAAATTTTTAAAATCTGGCAACCTCAAGTGAAACTACAGTTTAACTCGATTTTTGTTAAAAAAATATTTTCCCATCACTGAAATAAATTTGAAATTGCGAGTTCTAACGGAGAAAGTCTAGTTGTTATTAATTTCAAAAAATCATACCCTTCGCCCTATTTTGGCGAATCGGTGCTGATTTGGTTCATGAATAGATACTCTACAAATAATCTGAAATGGCTTCTCTTCAAACCAAGTATTCAGTTCTTTTACGATAACGATGTGTACGAAGTTATTACAAGTTGTAATAAATACACTTACTTTTATCGAAAAACAAATCAATGTTATCGAAAAGTCCATTCGGATTTGAAATTTGTAGATAATCTATTTATGAACAAAATTAATCCTGAACCATCAAAATTGGACAAACAATGCAGTTTTGGGATTAGAAAAATGACAGAGCAATAATTGACCCGTTTATAACGTATAAGTAACCAAACTTCCTTCGTCCGAATCTGCTATTTTCGATTTCTTTTCATAATGACAAGAGAAAATTGAAGGAAATTAAGATGATGTAAAACGGTGTGTCAAAAAAAAATTGTTGGTTAGTCGAATTATAGCACGTGAAAATTTACAGGTAAAAATAAATTTGCCACTCTTGGGAAACCGCTAAATCGTACCATACCCATGTGAACGCGAATATATGTGCGTATAGTGCGCCATCCCACTAAAAGTTCCTAATTGACATGGAATTTGATTCTCATAGAAACTACACGTGCCTGCAGTACGGAACTACAGTTCGTATAAATGAGAATTTAATTGTTCGGTACGAGTCAAATTAACACATGCGATGTGGAGTCTACGTAAAACTGAAGCTATTCCTCCCTCGATGCATGTACACTGGAATACGGTGAATAACGTATACATATAGGATATCGAATGCCTGCAACGCCGCGATATCGCAGTATAACTACGTTTACAATTACACACGTACCAGGCACGTGAGTGTACTTGGTTCAACTGTTTCGCCGATACACAGACCAGTCAAATAAGCGATATTTTCAACCTGGAATTCACATAATTTTGAAGCTAATGGAAGAATACGGCTAATATTCGGGACATCGTATATAAAAAGGATATTGTTAGTTGCTGCACGACTTTAAAAAGTTTGAGAGGATTGAAGGATGAAGTGACTGCGGTTTTTTTTTACCCCGCTCCGATGATTAGGTCAAAAACCACATACGATTCACGAAAACATTGAATTAAAAAAAAATCGGCAAGTCAAACGGCCATCAAAAATCACAGGCTAAAAACTTGGTAAAACGTGTAATCTCTTCCTTTCATATCTTTCATTGGATAGAGAAATTTGGCTTATTATTTACTTTAGCAAACTTACAATCTCAAAGATTGACACCCACAATTATACATATACCCAGCTCGAACATTCCCATGTTTCTTTTTTTTCTTTTGTCAACTTTCATAATGGAACTTTTGAGGAGTCTACTGTACGAATTTTTTAATTTCTGCTGTAAATTATGTTCAGTATTTTTTGTCTGCTTTTATAAATCTTGTTCTCCTGAACTTTGAGAGAAAGATTTTATCCGTCTTTGGAGGGTCCGCTTCATTTCTTACTTGCTTTTATCCTTTTCTTCGAATTCCGCGTGTTTAATTTCGTATTTCAAATTCAGTATTACCAATAAGTCAGACGCATCAATAATTGACACGAGGTGATGGGTGCACACGGCATAAATGGAATATACGGAATTAGGTACTGCAGCTCTATTGAATCTGATAAACCCAGCGGAGGGAGCCAGAACGGGTGCGAGAGAGGCAGGAATTCATTCGGCGGCTTACATTTTTAAATTACATCTGGTATCCGGTGAAAATACCAAAGGACTGGGGAACTGAAAATAAGAACCTGGCACTCACTGACACCCAGCATCCACCGATAGAAGATCATCTTACTGCATTCGTCCCGGAGCAATCCGCTTCTAATAACAAAAATGCCATTCTGGGTTTTAGCTTTCCTGCAGATTTCATTTGATGATATTCCCGTGAGACTATATCATTTTTGCAAGTCATTTAAATCCTAAGCTGGGGTACACGATATTTGAGACACTAATACATAAATATGTATAGTATCGACTAGTAGTGCAGTGGAAGTGTGCTTGTCTCGCACATGGTCGACACAGGTGAAATCCCATTACCGTTTTTTTTTTTTTTTTCAATAGTACTGTTAATTTTTTTGGTGCAATGTTTCGTACGTAAATTTGTATTTTTTAAAAATTGTTTCATTATGTGAATGTAAGTCACGGTCACGAGGCTCTACGGGGTTATCTGCAACTGTATATCTAGATATCTACAATACCCTAGTATGACAGCGCAGCTAGTGGACAAAGGAGGAACACATTTTGGTCACACTACGAAGACAATCCTCTCCACTTAAAAATAGCCAAGTTCCCAGACCTGTATGTAAGACCGTGGAATAGTGTAACGGTCAGCTGGCTGACCCACACCAAGTCACTAACTGACGTTGAGATATCGGACACGACGACACTCAACTAGGCACGACAATAGCCGACACCCGACGCGTGCACCCGAAGGCGACCGACTGGACCCGAGGAACGCCGAAGTATGGGGGTATGTCCTCTTATTGAAACACTGGCCGTTTCGCGTAGTGACCACGAGTGTCGCTGCTATCGAGGGATTCAGGCTCTGCGAGAGAGATGGAAACAGGTTGTTGACCGTCCGTGGTTTTGAAACTTGTTTCCGTCTCTCACACAGCCTGAATCCCTCGATAGCAGCGACACTCGTGGTCACTAGGCGAAACGGCCGGTGCTTCAATAAGAGGACACCCCCACCATTGAAATTTTGAGCGAGTTTCTAGACCTGTATGTAAGACCGAGGGGAAGGCGACCAAAGAAAGAAGAAGACAGACACCTTGAAACAGGGCGCACACTGGTGCACGAATCACTGATAGATGTTCGCGGTGCCGACATCAGCAACGTAATGCCACGAATAGGTCAATTTTTGGTATACAGGCTTATCATGAGCATCGCCAGTAGACCCGTGGCGTAACACCCGACTCGCTCACTTTTCTTCGACTAATTGTAAGCAGAGATCATCTGCAGCCCATGTCTGAACTTGGAATCACAGCGATAGAAATTTCACAAGCATAGCGCTTTGTAATTTGAAAGAGTAGAATCGCTACAGCAGGAATATAATGAGTTCAGAGAATTATTCAATCACTAGAGTCAATTACTTATATAACTTCAGTTATGAAAGATCAATCAGGAATAGAACCAACGAATTCTATGATTTGATTATTTCATATTATTTTCCTTTAGAGGTACATTTTTGTAAACCTTTACGATGTATAATTAGATTACGATTTTTTTCATCGAATATCTTTGTGAACACGCATCAGTTAGCCTGATTGCCATTTTCTAATATTGTCGATATCGTGCAGGTTACCTGACGGTTACCGTGAGACCTGGAGATGTTCGGCTTGAGTGATCCGTGCGCGGGAACGATCGTTGGTGAACCTAACCTGACAGACAGTCGCGGCTAGCGCCATGGTCCAAATTAAAATCGGACCGACAGTTACAATTTTCTGTATCCCTAGTCTGAAGAGGAATGTGGTTCTGGTGCATACCCCAACCCGTGTGTCAGAAGGGAGCACTGGGGAAACTCCGTGTCTCCGAAAAAGGGTGCAGCGATATAAAACCCTTGTCACCGTAAAGGCAGCTCTGGCTCCGCCCGAGTCTGTCAAACGCATTTAGATAGAACAGGGTGATTTCGGTTCAACAAGATTGACCCTTCTTTTAGCCCTAATCAAGAGGAAATCTTTTAATATTAAATAAATCATTCGAACTTTTCTCTCAGAAGGCAGACATCCGCGTTAACGTGGATTTCTCACAAGTCGTGCACTTCGAGAAATACACTCACGTTACCATGAGTAAACCTCTTCGTTTTTCAGTAAGGAATAGAATGATATCCATGAAGGTCAATTTTCAAATATGGAAAATTATGAAAAAGTACTTTTAGCGAAGAAAAATTCTTAAAGACATGAAGGGATAACTTTACGAAAAAAAAACTTCATATTTTTTCTCAACTTTTACTTATCAACCGATGGAAAAATTCCAAACGTGGTTTTAAAGTGAATACAATATACTAGCAGATTAAGAATATCACCAAATTTGAATTCTCTCGAAAAAATTATATTTATTTGACCATACGTATGTGGTCCATTCTGGAAGATTCGGAAATAAGATAAATTGTGGATAATTCGGTAAAAAGAGTTCTTCGCAATTATTATCGATATATATTTACCCAATAATGAAAGAAATATGTGAAATGCAAACGATTAATAAGCAACGTTATATTTTTTTTTTATTTTTTTGTTAAGCTCGAGCGAAGCAAACAAGATACGTCGTTGCTTTGTGCACGTCACATACGGTTCATGGGCAGGTGTCGCAAAACCCCCTGACCTGAGTTCTAGGACCAAAAATATATCGCAGCTGACTTTTAGCGAATGTGTACTTTATAATTATGGGAAAAGTGTAATTTATTACCTCAAACAAAAGAACTGAAATCGACTTACCACCACAAAAAAACTAACGTTAAAGATCACGTGGGGTCAACTTAGACCTCGAATGTTCTTCCACTGAACACCGAATTATAACCTGGCGGCTGTCCGGCGCTTTACCAACTAGGCTGAAAATTTTTAGATACTTAAATTGAATAATTGAGGAGGTCCAGAACGGATAAACTCTGCCTGCAATTTCAGGAGCACCAGTACATCTAATGAGTTCGAACTTAGTAGGGGAGACTACAATTGTTTTTTAATAATAAGATATTATTAGATGTTTGTTTGATGTGCGTTGAATTAAAGTATTGTGAGAGTCATATATTCAAAGTAGTACGGTGATAAACCAGACATGGCGTTTGGGTCGACGATGATGTGGGGGACGGGATTCGCGGTAACGCGGGAAGGATTCGACGATAAGACGCCGAACGAATAGCAGAGTGTCTGGTAGTCATGGTTTCTCTTTCTCTTTTCTTAGTCAAATAACATGAAGTGGAAAATACATCTACGAAAACGAACATTACGAAACAGACTTCGACGACGACAGACAACAAAAGTTGCATGAACGTAAAGAACCAAAGGTGGCCGGAGACTTGAGGAAGTGGAATAGACTCGCAATAGCACGCACTGGAATGAGAATAGAACCAAGACATTTTTATGTGAATATTTTGTGTGTGGGGAGTGTATTTTAAATCTTGCGAATGAATGGATGGATGAATGAATAATTTTTTTAATGATTTCTATTTACCATTTTATTTATACACTTTTGATTTATTTACTCGTTATTTTGATCTTGAGAGTGAATGGATGGATAAATGAGTGTTTTCTTAAATAATTTATTTTCACACGTTATTTCATTGTTTTATCATTATACATCCCTAATTTATTTATTTATTTTGTACGAGAATGAATGTGTCTCACAGTTGAACGTATTCATGATTTGTCTTGAGATTGACGATTTACTATTGAGAACATAAAAGTACCTATGTGAAGTTGGCAACCCACTAAACGGAAAGGCTTTTTTGTGAATTTTAATCGATTGTACTCGGTGTGTACCTGATTTTACCACCTTAAATTTCGTTTGTACCTTAAGGGGGATAAGAATATAAGGGGAAGAGAAATTGGTCCAAACTCATGTTAAGCTAAATATTTTGCGTTAATGCTATTGTGATAAGCATCGTTTGTACTCGTTTGTACCGATGTTAATTTGGCTCAATTTTCCTAATTTATTTCAATTTTTTCCCCCCCAATTTATTTCGTTGATCAATGAATGAATAAATATACTCGTTGGTACAATTGGGTACACACGATTTCTCGGAGGTACAAACGGGTACAAACGATATAATCGTTGGTACAAACGGGTATAAACAATTTCTCGGTGGTACAAACGGGTATAAACGATTTATTGATGGTAGGAACTGGTACAGACGATTCCTGAGTAGTACAAATAGGCAAAAATAATATAATTCTTGGTGCTTGCGGATACAAACGATTTCTCGATGGTACAAGCAGGTACAAATGATAAGAGTGTCGGTACGTATGGTTACAGACGATTTTTCAGTGGTACTATTAGGTTTTTAGATTCAAGTATCTTTATTTATATATGGTTTTCCACATGCGTATTATCATCAGCTTCGCCCCTAGTGTCTCTAAAGCATTGTTTATCACCTAGAACAATTTTTTCTTCGGTATCTATTTGCTCTTGATTTTTGTTTGCCTTTTGGCTCAATTGTATTATTTTTCTGATATGTTCTAGGGGAGTACAATCAGGTACGAACGATATATATACATATATTTATATTTTTTTTTTCGTTTGTACTCATATTCATCCATGAGTATATTTGATTCCATTATCCTTTTATATTTTTGTTTGGTTGTTTTCAGTCCATATTTTTATCTCGTTTTGGTATTGTTTTTCTCTTCGATACATGAACATACTCGGATAAAGAGAAACCCACCGGCCGCAATTTCATTTATTCTTTTACGTATACCAGTATACTTATTTTTTTTTTTTTTTGTATTAATAGCGTTCGCGACGTAGCTATGATGGGCTTTTTTCCGGGAAGAAGCTCGTTATGAACTTCCTAGCGACCTGTAATGCGCCTTGTATAAGCAATATAATGTCCCGGTTCTCTTTGCTCACCTGGGCATGGCTTATATTCATAAGTGTGACCAGCGTACTCTATTACTGCAAGTAATGTATACGGAACTTAATGAATTCGAATTCTTTCCGGTATCTGACCTATCGTTAACATTCCTGGCCACTCGGGGTGTCCAAGATTCTTAGCTAGCCGCTTCCATTGAAGACATTCTATATCAACGATAAAATGATTTCCGACTGTGCCCCTCGATGACAAATCGTTACAATTACATCTGCTGCAAATATTTTTTCCTTGTACAACGTCGCTTAGAGTCTGTTCAAGGCTTGACATGTCAGTCATGTAGAACGGCTTAACGTCAACATCAACGACAACCGAACGCTGGAGCTCTGGATGTCCACACGCCGTACAGTCTAGGGTTCTTTCGAAAGACCATTCATTCTTTAACAAGCTGGCGGTGTGATCACCTATGTTTCCTTGACAGTCAAGTTCGGATCTACAACCTCACATATTCCACTCGTTATCTCAGCTCTTTCCGTGTATCGTTTATTCATACAAACCGATTTACTCAACGCTTCGACGAATCTGAAGTATCGATTCTCAGTAGACTCAATGTATTGATGGTAATTAGCCCAGTCTCGATAGCCTACAAGAAGTGCTTGGGTAATACTGTCAAATGGACATGTGTTACGGAGGTATAGTTCCCGACGATTCAATTGAACTGGACCGAGTAGCGAACCGTTTCGTAGAAGCGGTACAGTATATGCAACGTTCGGTCGCTGATGGCCGTTTTCAATGTCTGGACAGGATCTCAAATACTTACCACGTTTCGATTCTTTTTTGTTTTGGCCCGTCCAATCCTCTGTTTCGTTCAGGAAGGTATTTGGCTGGTCACTTACGTCCAGTACACAATTATCAATTGACCCTGACGATACATTCACTGACGCGTGGCTGTCACCTTCTTGTGGGGATTTTGATACCGCAGGATCCTTTCTGACATAGTCGGAAACATTAAGTTTCTCACGCTAAAATCGTTGATGATATTATCGTCAACATTGATGATTGATGATACAGCAGATGAATTGCATTCTGTGCTCGTTTCTTTTATATCTGCCGTTCGAAGTGGTTGTACTCGTTCAGTTTCAACTGGAATCTCCATCGAACACTCATTCGTAACACAAAAGTCCAAGGAATCCTCGTGAGTTTTAATTATTTTATATCTCTGTGTCGGCGGGTTTTTGGCTTCGTGAACAGCCTGTAAAAGCTTCGTAGCTCCGGCCAGCGATCTCATATGTATGACGAGGAACTTATCGACCCGCATAGCTTTTTTCCCTCGGAAAATGAGCTGTTTAGTTTCCCGGAAGTACTCCTCACTGTACGAGGATGTTGCGACAGATGCTTGATCGTCTAGCATGACGGCTGTCCACAAAGTGAAATGTCTTGATATCCTGATGAGGTCTTTTGCAAAATCAGGGCAGTGGTACGGGTTAGGTCTCTTCCCGTTGCATAAATTCGACTTGCATTCCGACACGATTTTTTGAATAAAATCCGAACTTACTGCACAAGGATTTGAGTGTTCCTCTTCGAGAATCGCAACGGCAACGTCAGTGGACGGGTTTTCTGGAGTGTCATAATAATAATTGTCTTTTTCAATCTTGTTCATGAGCCGGTGTTGTGTAGCAAAGCAATTATTTTCCGTGGCTTTCTCGATGGATTCCATTTCTGATAGAGCGACTGTCAATATATCGCTCAACAGCATACGGAAATCGTCGAGCCTCGAGCATTTCGTAAGCATTCCGACGCACCTTACGTAAAAGTCTTTTATGCGGGAGTGCTTACTGTGAAAACACTTCCACCGGCAAACCAATTTGATTATGTGAGCGATGTCATTGCGTATGATGCACTTTGGGGGAGTGTAGTCGTTGACCGATTGCAGCTTTTGCATGCACGTGTCAACATAAGTACTCAAACTGCAGTTATTGAAAGCCATGGTCACAGCGTTTAACAATGCCATTGAGTAGTCTGTTACGATTTTAGCCGGGCACGGCACATCACAGCGCATCCATTCTCGCATCCAGTAACACATCGTATTCGCGTCATGTTTTTCCGATACCATTTGAAATACGGGAAGGATTTTGCCGTGATATGGTACAACTGTTTGATATAAAAAGATTGGTGAACTGGAGCCGTCCGGTTTCTTAATCCGGCATATTAACGTACCTGTCGCATCGATCGATAAAGCACCGAATTTTCAGGTTTCGCATTTTGTCCAAGTAGATTTGTTGAGGACTCCAGTACATTACGTAAAACTTATCAATGCCGACCTCCCTGATTAAACCTGCAAATTCTAGTTCATATTTCAGGTTTATCGTCGATTCAATAGGGTTCGTGACGTTAGAAAGCCCTAACTGTAAATCGTTCTCCAACTGCTTCGCTTTCCTCAACACCGCTTCCCCATATAAATGTGCGGGCTCCAGGTCACCAAACTCCATCGTCTCGTTTGCGCGTTTTCTTCGCCACGCACATGTACTATCTGCTTGGAGTTCTTTCACGACGGCTTTACCTTGCTCACCTCTTAACTGCCTTTTTTTTTTATGCGCCACATCTCGAGTGTCAAAAGTTGAGATCTCAATTGCCAGTCTATGAGCGGATGGTAGTGCAGTTGGGAAATACACGTGTATAACGTTGCCGCACTCCTCACATTTCCCACGCACTGTCAGAAATATTTCGCCTGGTTTATTTTGCATGTTTGCGTATTTAAAACTGAACGGGCATGGTAGTTTCAGAGGCTCCCATTTAAGCCCATAAAGGGTATCCGTCCAACCAGCTTTCAAACCAGCTTGATCATTATCGTCGTATGAAATTAAATTAGATTTTACATTAGCCCATTCTTTACGAGACAGATTTATTGTTGTGTGCAAAAACTGAAAAGGAATCTTGGCTGATTCTTCAATCGACCAGTTGGAGTCACGGCTGTCATTGATTTCCTCCTTGGACTTATCGTTAGCTTCGATACCATGATATTGAAAAAGCCTTTCACGAAGTTTGTTTCTTCCAGTAGAGATATATAAATAAATATATTTCTTACTCATCAGAGGCAAGCTTTCAAGCGCATGGGCCTATACTGGATTGGTAAGATCAAATATAACATATTCACCCTGCTCATTTTGCTCATAAAAATGTAGATTTTTTATTCTTTCGAAAATTTCATCTACCTCGTACACTGGTTGAGCCGGCATTTTCATACGCAATACGTCGTTTTCTCTGAGGTAATGTGCATTCGAGAAGACGAAAAATAATTTTTGAGAAGTATTACACGAGAATTTTCGAGAAGAAAAGAGAGCGAGATTTGGCGAGAAGACGACGGAAAAATTTTCAGAAGGTCGACACAAGAATTTTCGAAGCAAAAAACAGCGAGGTTTTTCGAGAAGACGACGACGATGACGAGAACTTCAAGAAAGAGCAACGTAGATTCTCGAGAGAGCGTCGCAAACGTGTTGCGCGTCGAGTCACGAGCGTGTGATGATATCGTTCGCTAAGGCAGAGAGACGGTCAAGCATATAGAGCATCGAAACATTACGGTGCAGACAATATCGCTCTCTCACTCATGGCTCGTCATTTTGGGTTGCAATGCGCAAGCGCGAATGAAAGCGGAGTGCGCAACAGTTGATTGAGTACATGGAAACACGCATATTATATTGTTGCTCGCTGTAAATGTGGTTCCCCGCTACAAATGTAGCGAGTATAGAAATTTATTCTGCTACTCGATATTACACGTTGAGTCGATACTTTTTTATCAAGCCATGAAATTTCTTTCCTTACCCGTGAGGAGGTAGAATATTTAATTATTATTTATAGAAAATTTAATTCTCTACAACTTTGGTAATGACATTTTCTGTCTACGGTAGATATTTTCCGATTTAAACATGAAAAAAAGGGTGAAATTAAATTATTGCATTGTTTCATTTATTTTAAACTTTAGCGCATAAACAAAAAAAGCTGCATATTGAAATTCGCAACTTGTTTGCGAGTCATTTCATGAAAATTAAAAATTTTCACATGTTATGAAATCTGAACCCATCGACCGATTTTCTCCAAATTTAAAAACAACATTGTTTTTTAAATACTCTGTTGATATTGTAAAATTCTTCCCAACTTTTCGAAATTTTCATAAATTATTTAATTCGTTCATTTTTCGAAATTTTCGAAAAATCAGGATTTTTTAAAATTTGAACCACATGACCGATTCTTTTCAAATTTTATACCCACTTTACTTTTATAATACTCTATGTGGAAGTGAAAAATCAGCACATTACCTTAAAATTTGCAAAAATTGGAGTGATTAGGAGATTTTTCGAAAAACTCAACTTTTGAAAAATTCGAAAAACCATAAAATTTGTACCATTCGACCGATGTTTCCCAAATTCAATATCAACCTTCCTATCATGGAACTCTATTTATATTAAAAAAATTAGCCATAAATCTTAAAATTTGCGGAAGTTAGAGCAGCCACGGACGTTGTTAAAATTTTAAAATGCCGTAATATCCGTAATTTTTGAGTAATTTCGACAAAATTTGCAGAGAATCAAGAGGTTGCATAGATTAACATCTGTGCGAAACAGGAGCCCTATAGCTCAAACCGTTTTCGAATTATAGACGTTTCAATTTTTCAGTGCCAGAACACACACACACACATACACACAGCCGGACATTTTTTCTAAATGTGATTTCTCGACGTTTTGACACATTTTGAACACGCTGACACGGAAAACTCGAATTTTTTTTCCATCTTCACATAGCTTCCTCTATGAGAAAGTAAAATGAACCAACTTGTACAGAATGCGATTTTCTATAACTTGGGTGTTTACCCGTTTATTTTTTCGGATCAATATTTCAGGTCGTACGCCTATTGCAAATATAATGGCACTTGATTGACGTTGGCCTCACCGGCAGCAGGGCCGACAAAAAGGCCCACCAGCGGCGTTCTTTCAGTGTTTAATTTTGCTCATTTTTTAAGTTCAAGTGGTTAAATATCGAAAGAAGACAAAAAATTGTTACAACCAAAGTTGTAAAAGAATAAATTTCCCAAAATTTTTAGTCAAAACACTCGGTGGGACGAACGAGCGTGAACAGGATCGTCGAACAATAATCAGACAATATACTCGTTGGTACATACGGGTTTGTGTTACCGATTTCTTGGTAGAACAGACAGATACAAACGATTGAGTTGTTGAAACACGCAGGTAAAAACGAGTTCTCAGTGAAAAAAACTGGTACAAACGAATTCTCGGCAGTACGAACCGGTACAAACAATATTCTCGTTGTCAGAAACGGCTACATACGATATACTTGTCCATACACACAAGTACAAACGGGAAAAAAATTATATCGTTTGTACCCGTTTGTACCAACGATTATATCGTTTGTACCCGTTTGTACCAACGATTTTATCGTTTGTACCCGTTTGTACCACCGAGAAATCGTTTGTACCCGGTTGTACCAACGATTATATCGTTTGTACCCGTCTGTACCACCGAGAAATCGTTTGTACCCGTTTGTACCACCGAGAAATCATTTGTACCCGTTTGTACTAACGATATAATCGTTTTCACCCGTTTGTACCACCGAGAAATCGTGTGTACCCAATTGTACCAACGAGTATATTTATTCATGCATTGATTAACGAAATAAATTGGGGAAAAAAAATTGGAATAAATCAAGGAAATTGAGGAAAAAAGAAATCGACTTTTTTTTTCAAAATAACATCGGTACAAACGAGTACAAACGATGCTTATCACAATGACATTAACGCAAAATATTTAGCTTAACATGAGTTGCGGACCAACTTTTCTTGCCCTTATATTTTTTTCCCCCTTAAGGTACAAACGAAATTTAAGGTGGTACAATCAGGTACACACCGAGTACAATCGATTAAAATTCTAAAAAAAGCCTTTCCGTTTAGTGGGTTGCCAACTTCACATAGGTCATAAAAGTCGATAGTTCATCCAACGTAGCTGTAAATTGTAATAATAAAAAAAAAAATCGTCACAGTATGCAACATTGTTTAGGATAAAAAAAAATTTTTGTCACCCAGTTTTTAAAAATGGTATTTTCGATAAAAGCCATTTGCTATTGGTATTTTAAATTAAATCAACGCTGAAATGGTTTTATTCATTACTAAAACATTTCAGCGTTAGTTTCAGTCAATTTCATCAAGCCCATCGAAATTTTAAAAACATTACCCCGTTGGGTGCCCATCTTCGAGGGTCGTTTTCACTCCTCTAAATCGTTTATGAGCGCATAAAAAAAATATACATGTGTCTTAGTTTTCGATGCACTACAACATATATGAACTGGATCAAAATCGGAGGGTTCGACGTACCCAGAGTTTTTTGTAAGGCCTCCGCAATAACTACGAGAAATAAAAGTTCTTGGTCATGAAAAATTTCTGATCATATAATTTCTGTAAATGCACGTTATACAGAAAAAGATTCGCTTCGTTTGTTAATCATAAATCTGCACGTATCGCGTGAAGCAGCCCGTATAAAAGTTCAAGCTCTAGTCCCCATTTTGTTTGCCCCGCACGATAAATTATATAAAGCTGCAATAATTTCATGTTTCTAGCGGGAATTTTGCACATATTTCTTAACCAAGCGGAATAAAATGTATTTTTCAAATGTTCCAGGTATGAATTTGTATATTTTGTAATACTCGCACTGAAATCGAAAAACAGCGTACTTGATATTGATAGTAAGCCTTAGGGTTTTTCATTCGCATCATCTAGCTAACTGATAAACCAGGTTTTTACAGTTCACTGAGTATATATACGTATATATAGGTTTTATCCTGCAATTGTGAAATCTGACAATATTTCTCTGTAGAATGAATTAGGTAAGTAAGTTATAAAAAGAAAAAAAAACGACAATCTTTCTTCTCTTCTTTTCCGATACTTTGCCCCCGACAAACTGAAATTTTTTTCATTCGTCTTGCTACCAAAAAAGTTTTTACATCCTTAGAATGAAGCATTCGGTATAAAACTGCCGAACGGTATCAAATTCTGGAGGAAAATGTTTGTCTGGAAGGAATGTGTGCAATTACTAAATGGAAGGCCTGCCCTTGTGGTTTGTTTAAAAATAAGAATCATAAAAAAGAAAGCGTTACTTTGCTGGAATGAATATTTTTCACACGAAAATTCTGCTTTATACGTGAAATTTAAAAAATGTATTCATTATCTTACGATGAGTCTGTCGCAGGTGTTTTACTCTCACAGAAGCGACAGGTGGTGAGTCGAAAATTATATAATACATAATACCCACAACGCCTTCGGTACAGAAGTGATATTTTACGAAATAAGTCATATCTATACCATAACGAAAAATGTTCTGGCTTACACTCGCAGCCGTTCTATAAAGCACATATAATATAGATGTTTATTTATCGCGCAATTAAAGACAGTCGAGCATCCTCCGCGACGGAAAATTATGATAACGGTATAGCGGTATAGGACCTGTAATAATTTCAGAAAAAATGTGGATAAGAAAATACAGCTTTGGCTGTCGCTTAAAAATTATTTGAGCACAGTGCCCACGTATTTAATTCTACTCAGGGTCGATGGCGATGAAATATAGTTAACGGCAAAGAAAAAAATAGTCACGTGGCATCTCGAGCTTCGATGAACACGCACATTACCTAAAACCTGAAACTGTGCCGAAGGAAACCTGTTAATACAACAAAATGGCATTGGCAGATAAAAAGTTTGAAATGAATCAAATTTAATTATAACAGAAGCGTGGCAGTTAATTGCAAACAAGCAGCTTTCGGCTGGCCGTGAGCCAGCTCTCGGACTTCCCGTTTGCACATTGCAGGTTCAAAGTTCGCGGAAAAAATTAAACATTAATCTCTCATTCAAATTTCAAACTAAAAATTCAGATTCGTAATTAACGATTTCAAAGTCCTCAGGTACCATATTACATGAAAATATAACCATTACAAATTTTGGAACTCTGATCTTGGATTCGTTATCGGTAACCCAAGAAACCTCCGCCTTCTAATTTCTACCAAAATCCGAATATATTTAGATTCTTTTTTTTTTGCACCATATTAAACTCATTATTTTGGATTTTACAAATCTGACCTACAATTCGTGATCAGCCACCCAACAAATCTTCGAGTAGGTACCAATTTTCATCAAAATCCAAATGTTGTTCGTTTTTTTCAGGCTATCGATTACGCCAGATTAAAACTTTGCAAATTTGACTTTAGATTCCTGATTAGCAACCCAAAAAATCTCACGGCAGTAATTTTCATTCAAATCCATTGATTCGTTCTTAAGATATCATATTTATTGTACTTTTTAGAATTTTTTTCTATTCAAATAATTCAAAAACTACTGCATCAATCAAAGCGTAAATCTACTCCGTTCTAAGGTTGGAAAAACCGCCTCGATTGACATGAAAATCACTGAAGTCCAGTAACTCGTTCCCAACATATCGTCGGACCAAACAATTGAATACACACACAGATACATAGGGTGACAGCGGACTTTTACAGCAGTCGGCCACCCGAAGAAGTGACCCAGAAGTTACCGTGTTTACGACGAATTGTCACCCCGCGAAGAAGCTGAGACAAACTTTAGAAAATATATCGCGAGATTTTGTTGAGCGTCTGGTGTGATCAATACGCTTCTCAATTATCGTCAGCTTCGCTAACCTTCAGCTATTTCTTTCTGCACCAGGTAACTCAGTACCACGGAGAAGGGAGGGTTGATTTTGTGGAGAGAAAACAGAGACACTCGTAACGCTACGCAATATAACCAAATCAGACAAACGTAATATATTCTGTAATAACAGTGATGCAAGGAAAAAAGAAAACGAAATAACACTCGAGTCGCTCATCGCGAGCTCAAAAATATAAAGAAGGAATAACAAAATATCAAACAAATCTCAAATCTAATTGCGATAAAAACAGAAACAAAATAGCTTGAACGCGCTAACCGCGATTGTATTCAATTTGAACCAATACGCCAATCGCGATAAACCAAAAATTAATCTACAACTAAATCAGAGCACTGATCGCCAAGAAATGAAAACAAAAATTGGTAAATAATACCGCAGCGCTAATTGTGATGGCAAGAATCTTGATTCTTAACTCGTTAATCGCAGGGTAATCAAAGCCAAAAAAAAAAAAAAACGATAGGAAATTCTTAAGCTAATTATCTCAAATTCGAGGTAAACTAAACGCAACGCATCCAAAACTCTAATATTCCTTAAAACGAAAAACAATCTTACAGCTAAGTCGAGCACTTACACACAGCAACATGCGACACAGACGAGAGGTGTCAATTTCAAAACACGCTAATGCGACAGGAAGGTCTCTACTTAAAAGAAAAAAAAAACGTCACTCTATTCTAAATATTTAACAAACAAAATTGACTCCACACGTAATCGCAAAACTCAGGCTACAGCCACAGAGCAAGAAGATTGGCCAACGAATTTCGAGCACGGTTATTCGCAAGTTTGAAATGGCCAACCGTTGATCGGTGTGCCGATCTAGATCACTCTCGAAATTAATTCGCGATAAAAAAATTAGCGCTTACCGCTTCGCAACCACACAAATAATTACTCAATTCGATTTTGAGACGTCAGTTTCACCGATCTTCAGTATCAAAAGCAACAAACTCTCCTTCGCACCACGTCACGAGATAGTCGTACATTGAGCATATATGAAATTATCATGTTCACAAGCTACGAGTCTCTTTAAGTATAGAAAAATAGAACGTATATGCGAATTACAAGTAAAAGCTTCGATATCAAAACTTAATTTCAAATCGCTTCAAAAGGGTTGAAAATCTGGTAGATTTCTTCGATTTCGCTTTATGGCGGCCTATTTCGTGTAGAATACTATTTTCTGCAAATTCACTGAAACATAATTTTTTCAGCTCTCAATTCAATTTTTCGTTATTTGATCATGACCACTATTGGTGGCAATGTTGTAAAATTAAATATTCAGCGGTGCCAATACGAAAAAATTTGTTTCCGTGAATCGATAGAAAATAGTCATTCTAATAAAATGAGCCATCGTTAAGTGAAATTGAATAAATTTATACCCAAATTTCTAATCTCTTTGAAAAGAAGCATCGATGTCTACATTTTTGTTAACAATTCTAATGTTTCTTATTTATGAGTGTTCTAAGAAATGATCCTGACTTAAGAATAAAGTAATTTTACGAGTATTTAATGTATGACTATCTCATTATAACATCAATAGCATGTATCAGTTTTTGGCCAACGAATCTCTTTTAATCAATACAACAACAACGGCGAGAGAATCGTAAAACCTGCAATTGACGAGAATTTGCGAAATGTCACCCGTATACGGATGTATTACGCGAGCCTTTTACATAAAAGCGATTACGGTTTGCGAAAGACTGAATTTGACGGGCACTCAGATAAGCTAGTTGGAATGATCAAGCAGTCGATGGGGTAATGAGACCCAGGGATTTTTAGGGGTTCAATATATAACAAATTGCCAATTAAGAGAGTTAGAGGCACGATTAATTAACATATGGTAGCCGACGAGGGCGCACAAGTGTGTAAAAAGTGAAACTGCAGTGGTACCGAATAAGCGAGCGACTTGCTGCAGGACAAAAAATGGAAACTTCGATAAACCGCAACAGAGAACTAGGATTCAAAAACTTCCCGGTAAAATTTATAACGGGAACGCGAAGAATCATTCATGTTGAAAGAAAGCAAAAGAATACAAAAGAATGCACAAAAAAATATAACGATGAAACATAAATGAAAAACTCATTAAGAAAATGAAAAGAAAGAAGAGGAAACTTTCGCTAAATATCTCCAGCTACTGAAAGTAGGGGAATGGATAAATTTTTATCTGAAATTAAATAAAGTTTACATCACGTCGAGAAAAATCCACCTTCGTCGTCTGAAGTTATCATCCACCCCTCTCCCCTCCCTCCCTTTCTTCAATACATTGGACCGCCATCCTTAACTTAGGGTGAAACAATTTCAAGCAAATTCTTCAGCTTCATCGTCGAGCCAGCGAGGGCTTTTCTCTTCTCCGTCTCTCCTTTCACGCTTCTTCCTATCTCTCACTGGCTACTGTCTACGTATTTCTGACTTGTGGGTTATGCCCTGTACAAATTGCAGATTATAGCGATTTCTATGATTTGTCGATACAGGGGTGGATAACGATAACGGCATATTGCGAAACGGCTGGATTGTTTTCCCGTGGCTTTATGTCCCTGAACCGCTTATTATCCTGTCAAATTACTCGAATGATAACCTTGTCAGAAGAAGGCCATTATAGTTTGTGTCTGTATCAATAATTTATTTGCCCTCTGTACCAGCTCTTCGACTGAGCGCGGCGGTACAGCTTCCTCTTGTCGTCTTATCATTGACTTCGTTGGAATTGATGCACCAACCTGCATGTATGCGATTCACGTAGGTATGCATTAAATAAATGTGTCTTATTCAACGGGTTGCACAAGTTTCAAATGACTAGTGAATCGATTCACGATTGTTGAACCTCTAACCCTACGCGATTTCAAATTTCCTGAGAAGCGAAATTGCAAAAACTGAAAGAAATTGGCTGACGAAAAAGTAACTGCATGGATCATTGGTTAGCTTGATCTTCGTTGTCAATGGTTGGGAATAATATTGAAAATCCGCATTTCATCTAATGAAGTTACGTCTCTAATCCTAAATTACTTTTTTGGAACTTTAACGTATGTTATTTAGATCTACAGTGTATACAATATTTCATGAAACGTGAAATCGGTCGACTCAAGAATTGGCGATCGAATTTTAAAACGAAATTCGCTTTACGTGATTACCGATTTTTCATGCTACTGCACGAACTACTTTTCAAGTTAGACACAAAAATGATCTTCCTTATATTGAAAATTGTACATTCCATTCTTTGACTTATTTCTACAACTGTTAACCGTATTTTCAGAGTCTTGCAGCAAACAAAGCCGCTACTTTTTGATCTACAATAATAAATGAAATGAGAATATGCTTCTTTTTTCAGGTTTACCGGCGTTTTTTCAAAATCTCGAATAATGAGATGAAGGACCCCGCAGAATCTTTATGTGAGTTAGTTCTCGGTCAAATTGGCTGAAATTTTAGTAAGTTATAGTACATGTAATCGCGATCAAAAGTTTTTAGACGCAGACGGGTCCAAAATCAGTAGTTTCCGAGATATAAGCCTCGGAAGGGGGGCGCGCGGATTTTTGATGTCTCTGGATTACGCGATTTTGACGAATTGTAAACCTTCAAGGGAACTTGACATCAAATATATCTGTCGAAAAACTGCACAGCCGATTCGCAGAGACTCCGCAAATATGTGAAAAATAGGACAAGTCTATTATTACAAGAGTCGGAATGTCTCGTTCTTCACGCGAATCTGACGTATCTCGTTCCAGTAATCCAACGAGTTCATGGATGGAATGAATGCATTGTTGGAATCAATCGCAGCTTCTTGCCTATCTTTGAGAATCAACCATGTAGTTTTTTGAGTGATTTGTTTAATTCCAAGTCCCTTTGAAGCTTTGTAATTCGTAAAAATCACGTAATCCAGAGATACCAAAAATCCCTGTGCCTCCTTTCCGAAGCCTGCATCTCGGAAACTACTGATTTTTAATACTTGGGAACGTGTGAACATTTTATCGAGAAGGTAGGTTCTACAACGTATCGAAATGTCAGCCAATTGGACCGGAAGCCAATTCCCATAAGGATTCTGTGGGGTCCGTTAACATTCGAATCTTCATCTTTCAAACGTCTTCACAAGTTCATGCTATGATTCATAATTCCTGAATAATTCAATTTTCGAACAATTATTGTAAAGCCAAAAAATTCTCATGCTGTGGATGTCTTTTCTTGGCTCTCAGAGTAATCGAGAAAAAATCTAATATGTCCACCATTACATAGGCACACTTCATCAGAAGTATTCGAAATGTGTTGAAACGTGCGTGAACTGTTTGAAACTGGCTCTAATATTGTGCAATCATTAAAAGTGGTTTCAATGCGGTATGTTTAGAATTTTCTCAGGGTGAGTACCAACCGTTAATCTCGATTAGTCAGTTTTCACAAGCCATGCTTCAGCTAAAGTTACAATCACCGATGAGTTATGGTTAAGTATGAATTCCTTTATCGATTTTTAGTGACACATGATGTTATAATACAGAAAAGCAATGAAATTACGAATGAAACTCATCAGGCTATTATGAAATTAGACATTAATGCGAGACATATTCGTTATAGTGCATTGAAATGGTGTAATTTTACAAGGTGGGCCAAAATAGACCGGACCAATTTAAAACGTGAATAAATTCCGGACGCGTTGACCGATTTTCAAGATTTTTTTTTTTTTTGTTCGAAATTAAGGGAATAAATCGGTTGTTTTGCGTGCGAGAATCGGAAAACATTTTATTCCTTGCTGACACGTATAGTCGGTAAAAACAAAGCGTAGGTCATTAAATTTACTTTTACCTATTCACTTTTACCGACCGTAGTAGAGTCGCGCATAGCGTGCGAGACTATAGAACGAGAGGGTCTGCGTCGAAATCCCCAGTGTCAGGACCTCAGCAACAGCTCGCAAAAATGATAAAACTACTTTTTCTGAAAAGGTATGGCAGGACCGTTTATGATTATTATTACTATACATTTCAGAATATTTTGTATATTATTTTAATGTGAAAACAGATTACAATTTGAAATAGAAATCTACTGGAAAAAACATCAGAAGATCAAGAATATTTATTTTTATAACACCTGCACAGGAAGTTCGACTTCCCGCGCTGTGGCGGACGCGCGAAGTACACGGTTTCCCACAATTCAGAAACAGTTAGAAAATATCCTACAACTGTTAGGAATTGGTATTTTCCTAACAGTATTCTGAGCAAAACCGGTGTAACTAGCGCCATCAGACGCAGTAAGTCGTGACTACGATCGCGTCTGCTGTGTTTCAGCAACACGTTTACGTTCAAGTTAGTCTACCACGTTTATAATTTTCTAGAGTCAAACTTTCCTTTACAGGTGTTACAAAAAATAACGTGATCCTCGCACTTGTGTTTTGTCGGCTGAGAGAAGCGGGTGCAACTACACTCGTGCAAGAATCACGTACTTTGCGCACTTGCATCGTAACTTCCTTTTCTTCAATACCTGATTGGTAAGTTCGATTTTCGAATCCTGTAGAGCGTCTGTAAAGTACCCCGTTTTCGAACTATACGGTAAAATAACGCTGGAGCATGCGCACAATTGAAATGCTATATTTTATTCACCAGTGCTATCCTTGGCGCATGCGCACTTTCAAATAACTCCATTTCACGTACCGTTTCATTGAGTGTAAGTTACCTAACCTCAGTTTTACGTGCTATCAAAAAAAAAAAAAAAATAGCGTGTGTCACACATGAGGATGAGCGACATCTGACTCGCTTAATTGAAGCGCTCGCCGTAGCTCATGCTGCATTTGCACTAGTACTCATGTGATTGTAGCACTTGTTTTCAACTCACGCTGCCAAATTCGCACTCGTATTCGCATGAACTGGCTTTTGCAGCTCGTGCTGGAAAGTTCACACTCGTCGAAAATCGCCGACTTTCCGTCCTCGTAACTCAATAAACTATTTTATGCAAATTCGTTAAAACAATTTGGGTTTGAAAGATCTTCAGTTACTTTTTTATTTAGTTTTTGAGTTACATCGTACTTTTCTTTACTTTTAAACGAAAAAAACGGGGAGGAAAATTCGACCAAGACCTCGCCAAGCAATGGGAATCAATCAGCCGCTACTTTAATCCGAGTGTCACGCAGGCATCCACTCTGGCTTTTAGAATTTCTCAATTTGATCAGAAAAATATTGTAAGGAAAAAGCCATAGTAGGTTGTGCCAGCCTACAGGGAGACTGCATGAATGGTTAATAATTTAAAAAGCATTTCGCCTTAGTGAAAGTCTCGGGTGAATCGGGCGGGCCGATAAACAGCAGCGACGATCGAATAAAGTTTTCCGTTTTAACGGAGGACATATTATGACGTAGACGTACATTTCTTCCCACCCAAACTCCATACGTAATCAGCATGTCGGTAAAATTTTCAAATAGCTATTCCACGGGGGTAAGTTTCTTATTTCACCGCGTTGGCCGGCGCGCAATAGATGTGAACGACGTAACGCACTGATCCACTTGTATTCATCTATGTACATTGTTTTTTACCTTGGCAGAGATTTTGCACGCACGTAGACTTCTGCTTTCTCTGAGTAGCTGACTCACACAGACAGATTGTTTATCATGCAACTTCGTATTATTTTTATTATACTATTCACTAATCGCTTGCTCTGCGGTAAAGGCATGAATTGCAATCCATCGCACCACGACAATAATATTCATGATGACTAAATTGGCTAGTTAAAGAGATCTGAAGCTGACTAATTACGACACGAACTTACCGTTCGGAGTAGGGGAAGCGTGTCACCGATTGGCAGCGAGTGCAACCGCTACTCTCCATTCTAATTATCCGATAATCGTAATTGGTTTGAACACTGACTAGTTGTAATCTGAAATCTATAAGATTCTGGATATTACCGCTCATTCGTCTTCGGTTCAGTTTTTCATGACGGTGAATGCGGTAATCAAAATGAAATTCTATTATGTTTTCTTACCGATTTACAGAGAAAAAACTATCCGGGACCAACGATATTCACAGTGTACCCTGCACTTACTTAGATAAGTTACACGTCATCAATGGATGAAGACACTAAGCGTAGAAAGTCTAACGTAATTTTTCAAATTGGTGTGATGAAAAAGAATTCATGAATCGTCAGAGAGCTTTACATCATAGCTTTGCCACGGCAGCCCTGACTTCACGTATTTTGCAGTGCTGGGCCTGGACAGTGAGAAGAAACAGTTAATCACGGTGCACGTTACGCAAAAGACGAAGAAATGGAGACTTGGTGGCGCCCGTTCCGCCTTGGGATGTGTGCCAATAAGTTTCGGGGACACGGAATGGGGCAACCGTTCCAATGCCTAATGAAACGTAGAGCAGGGGCTTCGGGGGTTCCGTAGGTTCAAATAAACCCAGGCACGACGTCACGCGCTCCATAACAAAAAGGTCCGGAATGCAAGGATCTCTCTATGTAGTTCTACTGTAGGCATTTTCGGAGAAAATTAGAGAGAAATGGGGACACGGTTATACAGCGGGGGAAGAAACCGGTGACGAAGGGTCGTTGGCTCGACTTCGAGGGAGCGAGGAAGCGAGGGAGAATGAGTCTGAGAGTACTGGGAGGACGATGAGAGAGGGCGTCGGGGAAATACGCAGTATCATGACTCGACAGACCCCATGGTCACCGGCATCCTAATAGCTCAGTGGTTCTTAACTTTCGCAAAATATAAAAACTGGGTCATACCCGACTGATTCTTGATAAATTGCTCCGATATACAACCTGGTCTGCATTTCTCTGGCTCGATTTTCATCTGCGGCGTGTCTCCCAATTAAAAGGATTATAAAAATATACAGTTTTTTTACAACACATTATTTGTAGAAAACGATGCAATATTACAAATAATTGGAATTACACCTACAATACAATACGAAGTAAAAAATAATTGCTCCGAAGAATTTGAATAGAACTCTGTGAATTTTCGTTAGACAGTACAGGCAGGTGCTCTCGATTTTGACCCCCGTAAATTTAATTCACTAGAAATTAGATTGGCATCAGTAACGTCTAACTATTTAGAGGGTAAGAGCAAATAGCGCACCGAGCTGAAGCGGTTTAAGCGGGTCTCGACGCACGGCTTTCAGGCCAACTTTACGCCGAATGAGTTGGAAAGATTAACCGGAGATACTCCGGAATTGGGAAAATAATGTCATCACCGTGAAGCAAATAGTTAGACGCTACTGCTGCAAACCTAATTTCTGTTCAACTAAACTTAGAGGGATTAGAATCAAGGGTACTCGGTTGTACAAACTACAATGAAAACTTACGACGATTAACAGTTACTTCGAGAAAAATAAAAAAATCGTCTACTCATGTAAATCAAAATAAAATTCCATAAATTCTCCCAGAATTGATTGAATTTCCATGAAAATCGACAATTGAATAGAAATAGTTATAGTGTTATGTGGATAATTGTACAACTACTGCAAATTCTTACAAGAGTTCAGGAAATCTGAAACTCTACAGAGGAAAAATTGTCTTTCGTCGAATCCCGCACGAAAATATCAACTCACAGGAATACTTTTCCATAGAATTACGAATGTTTACGAGAAAATATGAAAAACTATTCTTGAATCATCGCTAGATGTCGCATCTCTCTCTTAAGGAAAACTCACCGAAAATAAGTTACGTACCTAGCAGATAGTGGATTGCACTCCGAGACGGTTCTGAACTTTTGAGTGTGATCTAGGTGAAATTATAGAATCCACCAAATATTTTCTAACTCACCTTGTCTCGTTGTGCGAGATCTACGAAATCAAACAAATGTTTCATATTTTTTTCTAGAAACTAGAAAATCTACGATATCTTACGAGAAATGATAAGCATTTCAATGATTTGTGTGCAAACACGACCGCGAAAAACGAGCGATTCTAAAATTTACTTTGAAAGATCACGAAATTCTAACAAAAAGTTTAATCACTAACCACCATCCTAATCCAGCGTCATTAAAAAAATCTATTAAATTTTGGTGAAAAATGAGATGAATTTTTTTTTCACCAGAGTACCTACAAAAAAGAGATTATGGGAATATTATTGTCTGATCCTGCATGCCGGAATAATGAATGTAGCATAGTTGATTATAACAATCTGTTACTTCAATATCTAATGCAAATAACTAAGCTAACTCGTTGAAAAATAAGATTAGCTTTCGTTGATCGTGCCAAATTTATTTGAAAAAAATTAATACACGAACGCAAGCCGACGCATTATATTCTACCGCGAAGGGATACCTTTGGCCTACACAGCGGAAATATTATCACATATTTATTCCCTCTCTAGATGAAATTCGACAGTTGACAAGTGTTATATGTTTATAGATTTTAAGAGCTTTCATTTAAGCTCATTATTAATACGTTCGATGCACGGAGAGCCGAAATATTTATATACCAGTTGTAATATATCCAACATTGCCGAAATCGTCAGTTCGGTTTATTCACTTTCAGTCGTTCTTTTTTAGATCACAATATTTTTGAGTGTATATGTGACATATTGGGCTAAAAATAGCTACACCCGAGAAGCTTACGGAGATAGCACAAGAGAGCGCGTGTCGATCGCTCGCGCTCGGTCGATAATAACGTAATGCGGTAGTGCAGTATACGATTAAATTTCGTAAACAATCCGTCAGTTGCGTGACATATGATACGAATAAACGGACGGAAAGAATATCAGAGCCAGTATTGAAAAGTTCCTAAATGTAAGAAATAAATGGGTAATCGTCATTTGCATCGATTTTTTTACCTATGATAATATTGCGGCCTAAAAATTGTACCGTATATGACTCCGCTTTCTTCAACAATAATGATGTCTTTACTTTATGGATTATGAGAGCATAGTTGTTGAAGTAGTCGGGATAACGAACAAGAAAGCATTTGAACGTGCGGTAAATCGTGCGTGTGAAAAATTTATGAAGTATATTTTATACGTAAGAATGGTTATCTGTTAAATAATAATCGTCAAAAATTATTCTACCAATGAGCCTGACCACTTGTCGATTATTTTTAGCTTCATATGTAAGAAAATTTGTATGAAGCAGAACAGAAATGCGACAGCAATAAGACGTAGGATTAGAGGGTACTAAAATATGAATGATTATTAGCTTTCATTTCAACGGCTCGAACGATAACTATGCTGACACACGTAATGGAATAAAAGCTGCAGGGCCATCTTACGGTAGCATGGTTGTTATCCAAGCAATTCAAAAAATAATTGTATCACATCGACCTAACTTTGGTACCTAATTGTGAATATATTCAGGGAGCGATGATGAACATATTTTAAGTCTTGAACGTGAGTGTGGAAATTCGACAGCTTCGAAAAGATTTATTACCTCTTGAATGCTACACCAGAGTCCAGTTTGCACCGTCCTATTTTATCTGTAATTTGAGAGTATGTCAATGTATAAAATAAAAACTATCATTTGTAGTTGGATAAGTTTAGGGTCAGTCTGGCCACGGTGTGGCAGCAGTGTGAGTCTAAACTGATACACTGTTGGAACACTCATTTCGAGATGAACAATTACCGTTCGGTGGAATTACTCGAGCAATAAAAGGATCCATAGCGAGACGTCAATATTTCTTGCCAAACAGTTGACATCAATAGCAGTAAACGATTTAAGGACTCAACTTCCACGGTTTCGCTTTAATTGCCAAGTAGTGATGTTATTCACGACCATGCGAACCGTGGCACGGATATCATGGATAGTATTGGATTGATCACAAACTTTGTACTATCTACATAAAGTACTAACCGGATAGTTATTTTATCATCTTTTCTTTTGCTCAACGGCATTAGACCCTAAAGCGAATGTTCATTCCGCATCATGAGCAGTTCCTGAATCACCGCCAGAGGCCACCTGTAGCTGCCGCTTCACGGCAGTCAGCTTGCCCAGTTGACGGGTAAAACGAACACAGAATCAAGTTTCCGGGAAGACTCGTTCCACTTTGCAGCTGAGATATCGAACCAGACGGTAGGTACGTTCTTATGATTCGTATGCTTTAATTATTAGTCCACCCGCAGTACACGTTATGTTTCGAATGAATTGTGGAGTAATTGTGATCATTGGTCATGGCAACGCAGCTGGAGGCTCGTTAAGACTAATTATGATAGTAATTTGGCAATTATTGGTGACCAACAACTGGAGTAACTATCATAATAGAAGAGTGATTGAGGACCTGGAGTATAGAACGACTGGCGCGAATGTTTCAACTACATTAATATGTACTTATCCAAGCTACGTAGGTAATAAAATATGGCTTCGAAATAATGAAATCGTCGAAGTCAACACAACTGATGTCTAAAAGATGTCTGGAACAAGCCTTATAACCTGGAAAGGTGGCTTTTAGTTTTGCCTAAAAGATTCTTAAGATATGCTTGGATAAAATCTAAAAAATGGTACATGCAACATTTTCCAACATCTTTTAGCTGTCATAGAACAAGCATTATTAAAACATTCTTTGCTGAACCGCTTACGGACGTCTCTGAATTGTCATTTGTTCAATGTTTTGAAGACAACTCCCAGGAAGCACAAAACTGAGCCCTCACAAAAACGTCAAACGATTTGGAGTAGCTACCAACCATGCAAGGAAAATATTTAATGCCTGCGTACAACGGATTGCTCTTATGTTGAAAATCGTAATTTATTTTCCTGATCAATATTATGTCAAAAGGGTATTTCCGATTGCTTTAAGAGCTAATTATAGTCATATGCAATTCATCGAGTTATCGATTATTTTGAAGTACAGATTAAATAAACATCAAATACAGTTCATTGAGCATTAACGTGGTCTGAGTAGAAAATGTGTAATACTCTTAAGTATTTGATACCAAACTCACTTGATGGATTCAACAATTTTATTTAAAGTGGGTATATGGGTAGAATATGAGACGCACTTCTAGTTCAGGATTCCAGGATTTCAAATGAACTACCTAAAAATTTTGTGTGATGGTTGATCGACGATTCAAATTAATTCAGATGCTTTCGAATCAACCACAATGCGGTCTCATTTAACTACTTGATGTATACATATATTGTGACGAGAAACTAACAAAAGATAATTAAATAGCGACTACGCGAATACAGATTGAACGTGAGACGGCTCAGGGAGTTCCAGTTGTTGGTACCACATTTTTGGTTGAATCACAATATGATGCTCCAAGTTGATTTAGTGTTAATAATCGCAGCTGCTTTGACAAATATTTAGATGCCGATAATAAAAACATGACAAATTCGGGATGGTTTTAAGACGACGTATTATTTCGTAACACGTATTCTCTAATAAAAATGTCTTATAAAAGTTTTACAAAACATTTATGATAGTTCTACACTATTTTTATATTGAAATATCACGAATTTAAAGCATTACATCAGATTCAAGTAAAAAACTTCACTTCTGTTCATTACCTCGCAACAGATTCCAATAACTTTGGAAATACGTTTACTATCCAGAACCTTATTGCACTCTTTTTTACTGACGCCGTAAACTTGACTTCGTTATTTATTTGCACAATGTTTACTTTCCTGTTTACCTTACATTTTGGATCTGCTACACGGAGAGAAAAATCTGAAAAAAATTACCCTGCTGTTACTATAATCGTGATGTAAAAGACACCTAATGCAGTTTTTACCGTGCAGCATCAGAAAAATGCGTCGTCACATTTTAAATTTTGTGCTGCCGAAATACATAGTTTCTAAGCAAGGTAGTAATTTTTTTCATAAAAACCCATAATTTTTGTAACATGCATCAATAAAAACTGCATTAGGTGTCTTTTACATCACGATTAGTAACAGCAGGGTAATTTTTCTCAGATTTTTCTCTCCGTGTATATAACGTAAGCTCTTTAACTTTTCCGCACTCAACATTTGCCGATTCGTTTGTGCTTTACATTTTAGACATATATTTTCTCGCGGCAAAAGTCTGTCAAAAGTTTTTGTGCTCGAACGTTTCACTTCGACAATGAAGTCATTCACTGGTGCATCAGGCAATGTTCTTAAAACAGGGAAATTTGGCAACAGTATAATGCCACTATTTCGAAAATGTTCACCCTTCAATTTTTTTGCTTCAGACAGAATTTCTATTTCTCAATGGATTCGTCGACACATTTTCTGTACAAGAGATCTATCTGGTGCCTGACTTTGAGAGGCAGTTATTCTATCATACCTTAGTTGGCAATAAATCAGATTATTGCTTTACCTTCGAGTCTGCTTTTTCGTATAATTTTTCAGATAGTTTGATATTTACAAATTCTAAAAAATAAATCGCTGGTCAATTAGTCTTATTCTAAAAAAATTCAATCAATAACTGTCAATCGATAACGAACACAGTTGTCCTTCCTCAAGCATAAGATTGCTGAAGGATAACTGTTTCATTTCAGCATTCCTTGCAACAGCCTGGAAAAAATGGCTCTTGTCTGGTAGACACTGATGCACTACTGTATCAGGTCTGGCCAATTCTATCGTTTCAGTATACTTCTTTATACTTCCAACTCTAGACAGAAGAGCTCCTTGCCGATAACGCTGGACTTCAGTACGGGAAGAGTTTTCATTGCGTCGATGCATCCACATTAAAAATCCTACAGAATGCTCGCAAGCATCTGAAAAATTATAGTAAGCTAAAACTTTCAGTGTCGGTTACATTATGTGTTTCGACAGACTTGTTTCCAGTTTCTATGATGTGAAATAAAACTGTATGTAATATGCATACAATAAGAACTAGTGCGATACGTCGATTAGGGAATCAGAATGTACTCATCTTCTTTTAAGGAATTTAGAAATTATTAACATTAGTGTAACGATGAATATTCACGAAAACCCGTTCATAAAGTTTGTTTCAACTATGTTCGATAGAGTCAGTTAACTATCAATATTGATTCAACGGCGGATCGGAAGCTGAACAACTTTACTATTTTTGATAGCGTGCTTACGAGAACGCTAGCGACATTATGACGTCGTGTACAGTTGTAGCCAATGAAGAAAACATGTCTTCCAATCTTGGGTGAGATTCGAAAATACTTCGATGTTCAATATTTTCTTAATGAACTTTGAAAAGAATAAAAATATATTCGTGGGAATTACGTGTCGCGAACGCAGTGTGTTTCGGTTTTCATCTTTATTGTTTTTTTTTTTTGTTCTATTTATTCATCAATTACCAACACGCATTTATGTAATTGGAAGTGTCATCTCATACGAGGTAATTCATCTTTTATACTTGCTTAAACATCCTTGCATATTATTTATACCAATATGTCTAATTTTGTCAAAACCTAGTTGTACATTATTTTATTTTTGTTCGTGACAGATATTTAAATAAAATGTTCTGAGGAGGGCCCCCACCAGGGCCGAAATGTTAACACGATAAAAAAGTGTTTTGAGTTGTGACCTTCATATCCAAGAATAACATTAATCAACGAATAAAAATACAGTCATCATTATAGCAACAATGTACGTGATCCAAATTTTCAGAGCAGTGATATTTTTCACGTGTCAATTTTTATGTTAAAACCGAATTTTCCAACACAGATTGACGTAAAGTAATATTATGGCTCAAGTTCGTTAAATGCGAGGTACGACATATACTATAGCGTTGGTCCGTGTCGATGTAGACCATAAAAAATTGCTGTAAAACGAAAGCAGCTGGTGTTCAATTGATGGAGGTATCTTTGACTTGAGTAGCTCAGAGAAAGAAGTCTCAATAAATTCTCAGGGTTTATTATAACAGTAAATTTGAATGAATGATTTATTCACCTGGTACCAAATACCTCCTAATTAACGCAGATACTTGGCACCGGAAATGAATAGAAATAAATCGGGACAGATTCAGCAAATTTTAATATTGGTACGTAATACCGGAACGATGGAACGACAAACAATCACAATACAGAAATGAGGAGAGTTTGAAACAACGGTTAGGCTCGAATTCATTCCAGGCTCAGTTTTATACAAGATAACCTATATTTTCTGGATTCAGTGAGCTGCTTAAAATAGCAGAGTTGATAAAGGTTATCACGCTCATGGCCTCGGGAGGTGAAACGATTACCGGAGGGATCACCCTACAGTCTCATATAAGACTGAGGCGGGAAAATAGGTTGAGCAATTGGTAGTGGGTCGGTTCTCCAGAAGGGTGTAAGAGATATCAAGATTTGCATATCACCGAGTAGGTCGGTGTGACAAAGAGATGTCTTGCATCCCCCTTCCTTTTCCATCTTTCTTTTTCTTTCAGACGATCCAGGAGGATGAGGAAAGTCACAGGAAACCACGAGAGGCCGGTAAGAGAGCGAAACTGTCCTTTACCAAGTAGTATCGACAATTCCAGCTTCGGTACGCTTCTGAAAATGAGATACGCTTCGAACTTGGCAAAAACACAGGCGGCAAGGCTTCGACTCTGGTATAGATGGATTGGTAACCTACTGCACGAAAGATGTACGGCAAAGGGGACACCAGTATGTAACCAAAACTGCTGACCTACACATCTGTGATAACTGTTTGACTTGAGTACGCCTCGAGCTATGTAAAGTAGTATAGGAATATATTGGCATCGCGTACTTAATTTCCTATTTTTTGACTTTCTGTTTGATATAAAAGCTTGTATTTTCGGATCAAAGCCAGCGCCCACTTCATTTAGCGTCCCACATACATTTATCTACCATAATATGCTTTTACCCATATTTATTCCTGAAAGCAGAAGAGATTTTTTGCAACCTCTTTCACGTTTTTTTTCATTATACCAGGTAACCAATCATCTTTCAAATTTTTATAAAATTCAATTTTGCCTTTTTCATACGAACATCCCCATTTCCCTACCTTTCCAAGAACGACCTTTAACCTCGATTCATACCTCTGAAATCTCATTTAAAAAAATATTGTTTCCTCAAGCCATGGAAAGTGGATCAAATCGCTTTTTCTTGTACACGTGAGACTGCGAACAGTGCATGAAATATACCTACTCTTATGTAGAAATCATTAATTTTTAAGACTTATCTTCATGCTTTGTGAAAGAGTGGATAGACGTGTGCAAAATGCAGTTTTCTAAAACTAATTTTACTCCAAATTTCAATTTCAACCAGTAGAAACTGGTGCAGTTGACATTAGATAAATCTCAATAGCAAAAACTCTTTTTGTATGTATATTATTTTCGTTACCATTCTTGAACCAGTATAAAAAAATTTCGAAAACCTTCCGTTGAACTTCAAAAAAAGTTTATAATTTTTTGGACTCTATTCAAAGAATAGAGTCGAACTTTCATTTGCTTCGGCGTTACACTGTTGACGGTATTTGTTCAAAAGTGACGAAGCAGGGAATAATTTGAATAGAAGAAGACTCCGTGAGGTCGAAACATGAAAAAAACTTCGATGAAAACAAAAAGAACATGACAGTAAGAGGGAAGGAAAAAATGACCCATGCTTTAATGCTAGTCGATATTCATGCGTAGGTGTACGAGAAACGTGAAAATGCCATTTACGTGTTTGGCTTGGGAAGCACGTAACCTTTACGCACGCGGTTTTTTCTAACAATAAGAATATCAGTACCAGGCGATCCGGAACATCGGTGATCTGAAGGTAGGCTGACGTGTCATTTTTTGTATAAAAATGAATCTATTACTGTTTTCGGGCTACGTCGAAAATGAAGAACTTGACTTCCGTGGTGCACGATGTGTTTATAATGCGTAACTAATCGACAGACATTTGTTCACCAACAACAAAGCAATACTTGCCCATTGATATCCAAATGTACAATATATAATATAATATATAATACATATATTATATATGTATATATATATGCACAGGGACAGTATAATCGGATAAAATAAAATAAATCAATGGCGGAGAGCTCTTAAACTTCCCGATCTTTTCACCAGATAATGTTCGCATCGCGTGTATTTATCTGTGTATAAAGGCATCCGTATAACCCCGTGACGCGTAACGATGTTAGATCTACAGGTATATACGTGGTCTGGAGCTTAATAATGGAGTTGTCGGGTTCGAGTCTGTAGAGAGATCAGGCTTTGATTTGGCCCGTGTTGCGGGGGATGTGGAGGAAATAAGAGAGAAGAAAAATGAAAGGGAGGAAGTAAAAAAAAGAAATAATACCAAAAAGAATGATAATAATAGTAAAAAAGCGAGGAGAAAAAAATAGCCGGAAAGAGGAAGAGGAGAGGCAGGAATTGGTTAGAAACGAT